>NC_133769.1:193736105-193869455 GCF_003597395.2 Chelonoidis abingdonii
TTTACCCCTTTCTCCAGATCATTTATGAATAAACTGAATAGGATTGGTCCTAGGACTGACCCTTGGGGAACACCACGAGTTACTCCTCTCCATTCTGAGAATTTACCATTAATTCCTACCCTTTGTTCCCTGTCTTTTAACCAGTTACCAGTTCATGAGAGCACCTTCTCTCTTATCCTATGACAACTTAATTTATGTAAGAGCCTTTTGTGAGGGACCTTGTCAAAGGCTTTCTGGAAATCTAATACTATGTCCACTGGATCCCCCTTGTCCACGTTTGTTGACCCCTTCAGAGAACTCTAATAGATTAGTAAGACACAATTTCCCTTCACAGAAACCATGTTGACTTTTGCCCAACAATTTATGCTCTTCTATGTGTCTGACAATTTTATTCTTTATTATTGTTTCAATTAATTTGCCCAGTACTGATGTTAGACTTACTGGTCTGTAATTGCCAGGGTCACCTCTAGAGCCCTTTTTAAATATTGGCATTACATTAGATATCTTCCAGTCATTGGGTACAGAAGCTGATTTAAAGGACAGGTTACAAACATTTCTTGTTTATTTATTAATTTTATTTTCCAGGGTAGACCTTGCAGGTGTTCTGAGTGGAGTAGGGAACTGAGAATCTGCTCCATGTCTCCACCGCTATACCAATTTGAAGTCAAAGCAAAAAAGCTGCCTTGTTTAAGTTCTTTATCTGGTTTATATTCTGGTTTTATAGGTATTTAACTTTTGTTCCATGCCAACAAAAACGGATGAGCTTGGTTTTATTTCACTGATTTTAGAAGGGGTTGAGCCTACTGGGAGCATCTCTGTTTTGATGGGTTTAGTTTGTATCTAGGTGCAAAGCTAAATCTACCCAGTTCTAGCATTAGTTTAGGTACAGATGTTAGAGGCTGAGTGAGAAACAGTAATACAGAGTCAGCTTATAGAGCAATTTATGCTCTGTAGTTCACAACTGCAGTCCTGAGTTCATTCTGTTAATTCTTATTTGCTCAGATAAGTATTTATAACTGGATGAAACAGCAGGAGTGACAAGGTGTATCCCAGATGCGTCATTACCCAATCTTATCTCATCTGTGAGGAGGGTCTGAAGTGAGCCACAGCATCTCTTCTGTATTGTTGACAGCCTTGTCACTTTGTGCAGAATATATGTTTTTATTTTAAAAGATCATTTTTATCCTTTATGCCTGCCAATAAAGTCTCCCCAGTGTGAGCCATTGTACTCGTCTCTGCAGTGTGGCAGCCTGAAATAAGTGTAGTACCCCATCATCTCCATAGGATATTAACAATCAAGCCTATGATGATAGTTTAGATAAAGTAACTTTTAACTATTTTATTGCTAGATACTTTAGCAGAAACATTTAGAAAATCTTCTCATCCTATTTTCTTGAAGAGGATAGAAATAAAAGGGTGTCATCCATATTATCTCCCTGCTGATGAGGATTATTCCCTATATCACTTTGCCCAGTCCAGTTTTAAACTTCTTAAATGAAGAGCCTTCCTGCACTTCCCTTTGGAGAAAATTCAACAGTTCACTAGAGCTACTACAGGGAAGTTTTACCTGATTTTGACCATCTAAATTTTTCTTTTCTTATTTTCTTCCATTATCCTAGTGCTTGAAGTGAGCCTTTATGGAAAGGGTAAAGAGAGACAACAACAAAATGGTAAATGGGAAGGAGATGAAATGAGGCAGAGAGATATGAGGGAAAAGGTACCAAGAAAGGGGAAATGCAGCATCCCCTAGGAAGAATGGAAGAGGACAGAGGGGGAATAACTAGGGGAGGAGGCCTTGAGAACATGACCAGTGTGTAGTGCAACTGCTTTTTCCCCATGGCAACCTCCTCCTCCATTAAAGCAGGACCTTGGAGCATTATAACCATGGATAGATATTGCTTTTATCTGGCTGAAGTCCATATTGCTCCAGTTGGGTTAAATGACTTTTTTCCAATTGGATGCCTAAAGTCCTCTCCTCAACAAGAAATACAATCATAAGTTCGTGATGCTTTCATCAGAATGAATGGGTGCTATTTAAAGTTCTTAGTTATCTGCTGACTGTTCCCCTCTCTGATCCCTTTTGGTCCCATTTAATTAGGTTTCCTGTAACTCCCTCCAGCCTCATTACCAGCCTCTTGATCAACATCTTTGCTTGTGTGTTTAACAAGTATATTAGATAATAAGCTGAACATCAATTGACAGGTTTTCTTTCTTTGGGAGCAGTGTTTTACAATCGCTTATTTGATACTGGGGATCAGTTCCTTCATTATTAATATTTCTACAAAGACTCTTGCTAAGACTGAGGAAAGTCTTCATAAAAGATCACAGCAGAGCCATCTGGTCTAGGGCATTTTTCTGCTTGTATTATGTAAATTGCCTGTTCTACTCCTGTCAGTTTTTGCATCAGAGAAATGTTCTCTTTCATAAACTTTCATAAACTTAACTGAGTAATTCTGAAGCACAAATCTTTCTGTTACATACTGCAGAGTATAAAATTGTGAATACAAATTTTGCCACACTTTTGGGTTATTGTGTAAGTAGGTAGGCTTAGTGTAAGGGGGGGTTTCCATAGCAATTTGGAAAGGAGAAATCCTCCTCCAGGCCACAGAATGCCTGTGGATTTGAAAAGAAAAATTATATTCAGCTAACAAAGCTTTTCCCTGACACCTCTGGTCCTATTATAGTTGGGAATTAGAATCAAGTAATGACATACCCAACTTCCTTTGGGGTCCTTTGAATTTTCTTCCTGGTTTTTGAGCTTTTATGGTGCATTCAGGTCACATTTCTAAGCCTTAATCTGTAACCATGAGGACCAGGAACTTTTTATTTTTTGTCCACTGACAGCTGAGATTCTCACATCATCACCAGGAGGTGGGACTATATGAAGAGCATCAATTATTGCAAGACACAATAAAAATGTCAAAGGCCACGTCTACACTATGCGATAATATCGAATTAGCTAAAATCGGTTTAATAAAACTGATATTATAAATTTGATTTCACGCAGCCACACTAGGCACAGTAATTCGGCGGTGTGCATCCATGGTCTGAGGCTAGCGTCAATTTCTGAAGCGTTGCATTGTGGGTAGCTATTCCGTAGCTATCCCATAGTTTCCGCAGTCCCCCTGCCCCTTGGAATTCTGGGTTGAATCATTGTCACAGGTGGTTTGGTGAATGTCGTCAGTCATTCCTTCCTCCGGGAAAACAACACCTGACAATCCTTTCGCCCGTTTTTCACTGGATTGCCCTGCAGACGCCATAGCACGGCAACCATGGAGCCCGTTCAGCTTTTTTTTTTTCCGGCACCGTATATGTACTGGATGCCGGCGGACAGAGGCGATACTCCAGCGCTAACACAGGCAGCATTCATGCTTTTGCATGATAGCAGAGATGTTATGAGTCCCTGCCAGCAGGTATATGGGATCTGGGAGCAATTACCACACAGGTGGGGTGCAAAATAAACTTTATTAAGAAAATGCAAAAAACGGGAAAATTCAATAGTGAGGATATGGGGTTTGTTAAGGTAGACGAGTGGGAGGGTTTCTTTTAGAAAATAGTAAGGGGGTTTCAATAGTGGGGGTAATACAGTGGGGTACAATAAGTTGGTAACAATTAACACTGAGTATAAATGTAAAAGTAGCTAACAATTTCTATATAAAAGGTGTGTCACAGCAGCATATAGCCAACTAACAGTTATGGGAAAATTGGTAAGTAACCAAACTCTAGGTAAAAATGTGTCACATGTGTATAAATGTAAAATGTGAGGTGTGTTAGAGGAAAAAAGGGTAACCAAATGGGGTTTTTGCTAGACTTCAGTAATCAATGGAGGTTTGGGAGTAATAGGAGAGTGTGGAGGAAGGGATTAAAAGGAGAGAGAGAGAGAGAGAGCTTCAGGAGAACAGCGAGAGGCAGGCTGCAGGTTAAACAGCAGAGAGAGAGAGCAGGCAGGCTGAGCTTTAAACAGCAGAGAGCAGAGGGAGATTTAAACTTCAGAGAGACAGAGGGCAGGCAGGCTGCAGGTTTAAACAGCAGAGAAGACTGAGGGTATGGGGTGACTGGAGAGCTCGTGGGGGCAGCAGGAAGACAGACTTAACCACAGCTATACAGAACAGCAAAATCTTATCTATGACCTAACTTAACCAAGACTACACAAATTAGCAAGTAACAGAGCACAATGCAACAATTTCTTAAACCTAACTTACAGAAAACATACAAACAATTCTCTAAACCTAACTTAAACCACAGCTATGCTGGGTGCTGGTAAGTCTGGGTGCTGGGAAAGAGAGAGAGCAGCTAAGATAATAAAATAAAGTATAGAGAATTTCACAGAATTTCACAGAGGATTCTTACCAGCCCCAAAGGAAGCAGCAGAGGTAAAAGCAGCAAAATCATCAGAAGGCTGGGTACAGTCTCAATAATCAGGAGATCTCTCAGGAAACAATTCGTTCTTCTGGGGGGGCGTTCAAAAAACGGGGGTACGCTCAAAAATAAAAACAAGAGCGGAGAAAGGACCCCCAGAACCCCTGGCTGATCAGACCAGGCAGCAATGCAGGAACCTTTTCTGAGGTCTGATCAGAAAATGTCTGGTTTTAAGGGCAAACTTAGGCAGTTTCCCCACCAGTACTTTTGATTGGCTCAGAGGCAGGGGACAGAGAAAGAAAAAAAAAAAAAAAAGGCAGGTGAGCACAGAGACATGTCTGGGCAGAGTCCTGTGCAATAGGTGACTCAGAAGAAGCACATGAGGCATGATCATGCCCAGGACCTTAAAAACACAATAGGCCTTGCAACTGGATATTGTCCACCTACACCGAGCCCAGGTTTAACAAGGTGATAACAGGACTAACCCTTTGAACAGGGCAGTGTCCTTAGCACAATTGGCCATCCTTTGAAAAGGGCAATGGCTCTTGGTAAACAACTTTAAGGGGCCCTCCCTTTGAGAAGGGCAGTGGCCCTGCTAACCAACTTAACAGCCAGGGAGGGGAGGCCACTGGAGAAAAAAACAAAATGGAGTATGGGACAGCTGTAAGAGACAAATGGAATAGGGGGATAGCTGTAACAGACAGTTACCAAGTCGTCTGTACCAATCTACTGCCGGAGTAAACTGGCAATGAGATGACGGTTATCTCTCCCCTGTTCTGTCCGCTGCTATCATGAGTGCCCCTGCTGAGATCAGCCAGGGGCGCAAAAGCAAATTGGAATGACTCCCCGAGTCAATCCCTCCTTTAGGTTTCTAAAAATAGAGTCAGCCCTGCCTGGAATAAGGGGCAAGTGTACTAGAGGACCAGTGTATCAGAGCACAGCTGCTCCGTGTCAGTATTCACAGGGGGTGCCCCTGCAACAACCCCACCCGTTGCTTCCTCCTCCCCAACCTTCCTGGGCTACCGTGGCAGTGTCCCCCCCCATTTGTGTCATGAAGTTATAAGAATGCAGGAATAAGAAACAGAGACTGTTAGTGAGATAAAATGAGTGGGAGGCAGCCCCCGGGGCTATGACAGTCCAGGCAGACAAATAACCGGTGCGGGGGAGAGGACCCAGGATGCTGCTGCTATGACAGTCCAGGCAGTACAGAATCTTTTCTTTACACAGGAAAGGGAGGGGGCTGATTGCACTCAGCACCCAGTTGCTATGAAGGAAGATGGTTACCAGCCGTTCTGTACATCTACTGGGAATAACTGGGAGTCATTCCATTTTTACCCAGGCGCCCCGGCCAGCTCACCTAAGGCCAACCAGGAGCACTCACAGGCTGATGGCGACGATGGATATCAGTCATATTGCACCATCTACCACCGGGGAGGGAGAGGAGCGGATACTGCTCTTCACTGCTGCAGCATCGCGTCTCCAGCAGCATTCAGTACACATAGGGTGACATTGAAAGAAGTCAAGAAATGATTTCTTTCCCTTTCTTTCACATGGTGGGGGGGGGGGGGAAGAAACTGGGGAGCTATACCCTGAACCATGCTGGACAATGTATTTGAACCTACAAACACTGGGAGCTCAGCAAGAATGCACATACTTTTTCAGAGACTGCTGTGGACTGTGGGATAGCTTGGAGTCTCGTACCCACCTGCCTCCTCCCTCCATGAGCGTCCATTGAGTCTCTGGCTTCCCGTTACGCTTGTCACAGCAGACTAGTGTAGCCTGGAATTTTTTTCTCGAATGCCTCTGCATTTCATGATCTGTAACGCGACTTTGAGTAGACAGATTTGTCTCCATACAGCGATCAGATCCGTATCTCATGCTGGAGCTCTTTTTGGATTGAAACTGGCTCGCCACCTGTGCTGATCAGAGCTCCACGCTGGGAAAACGGAAATGTAATCAACAAGTTCGCGGGAAAACAGCGGATGTTACAAGTGTCGTAGTGATGTGGGCGTGGTGGTGGGCAGTGGGGGTGCGATCGGCGCGTAAGAGAGGTAGTGACGGGGCATTGATGAGGATTGGTTGGGTGTGTGTGGGCTGGGTGGGAGGGAGAGAAACGGGACACGTCTCGTGGAAGGATCAATAAGTGCGGGTTCTGGAGCGGGGGTGAGTAAGTTCGACGTGGTGGGGGTGGGCACGTATTGACATCGGGCGAGGAAGCAGGAGGGATTGAGCTGGTGAAGAAAGCGGGCGGGTTTTGGGCGCTGCACGCAGTACAGTTGATGCCGTGGCAAGGGCGGCGGGAGATGATGAGGATGGCAGGGGGACTGCTGGTTGTTCCCTGGCAGGGCGGTAGTAAGGTAGAAAGCAACGGCTACGGGGTAGTTGTGGGGTGGTAGATGATGAGGGAAGCGGGGGGTCGTAGTTGTAGTCAGATGGGTGAGGCGGGTCCGAATTGGGATCATTGGGAGGGGCGCAGACGGGCAGCGTGTTAATGTGGTTCGCAAAGAGGTGGAAGCGTGGCGTGGTGGATCGATGGTAGCCATGAGATTAGGGATTTTGCGGCTCGGAGGCGTGTCGCAGCGGCGCGGTTAGGAGAGCGGCCGCCGGCGGGAGAGGTGCGTCGGTGTTTACAGTCGGGATGCCAGAGTTGGTGTGATTGGAGGGGATGAGGGGGGGTGATAGGGGTTGGGAAAACGGTGCCGTGTGAGGCTCCGGGCACGGGGAGTGGTAGTGCTCGGGCCGGAAGTGTCGGCATACGCGGGGATGAAGAGACGCTGAGAGTTGGGCGAAGTGGGTTGTGAGACGGTAATCAGAGTTTGTTCGCATGTCGTGCGTGAGGGGAGTACGTATCGGCGGGAGCTGGTATGGGATACAGGGGGGTGGTGTAGGAGGTGACTGAGGGAGAGGCGGTCCCGGGCAGCGGGTATTGTAAGTTGGTGAGAATAGTTAGAGAGGAGGATGCAAGGAAGGAGGAGTCTGGAGGGTGGGGGTCGTGTCGTGTGTGCGAGCGGATGAGGAGTGGAGTCACAGTCAGTGAGCAATGGAGTGACTTGGGAGATATCGGTAGAGGGTTCGGGTCACGCGTAGGGCCGGGCTCGAGTTGATGATTGGAGAACGGGGAAGTGGGAGGGGGTAACGATTGTAGGCGGGTGACCAAGAGGGTGATGCGGGCGTGCAGGCGGGGCGGTGCCAGTCGTAGTGGGGGGCGTATAGGTGTGTCGGCGGCGGGAGGGAGTACGGGTGAGCGGGGTTATTGTGTGAGGTTCGTGCGGATGGGGGATGGTGGATTCGGGCGAGTGAGGCAAGCAGTCTGCGGCAAGGGATGCCGGAGGCTGGGGGCACGATCGGCGGCGCGATCTATCGCCTGTTCGCACGGGCTTACGGCGACATATGGTGGGACTGAGGGCTTTTCCTGTTACCGGCCAATGCAACGGTTAGTATTGCTGTCCAGAGGGATCAACAAGGTGGTGCACTGTGGAACGCCCGGAAGGCCAATAACGTCGATTTCCGTCCACACTAACCCTAATCCGATATGTTTATATCGATTTTAGCGCTACTCCTCTCGTCTGGGAGGAGTACAGAAATCGATATAAAGTGCTCTTTATAGTGATATAAAGAGCATTGTAGTGTGGACGGGTACAGCGTTAAATTGATTTAACGCTGTTTAAATCGATTTAAACACGTAGTGTAGACCAGGCCAAAGTTGGCAAACAGTGCAGCTCCCCGGACTTCAATGGAGCTTTGCCAATTCACACCAGCAGGAAATTTGGCCTATTGAATTTTTGAGCCATCTCCAGTAAGCAACAGCCTACATAGCTACTGGTCCAATAACCATAGGCCTCTCATCCTTATTCTGCAAGGCTGTTCCTAGTGAGTTCTCAGACCCTACTTCCTTGGCGGCATATTGTCTTGCCAGTCTCCAACAAGAGCAAGAAAACGATAGAAGAAACTAATACATCAATATTATAACAGGAATTGTTTAAATCTGTTTGTAGAGCATTAGTGACTACCTGCATCCCCAGCTGCCTGAAACAAGTGTGAATAACCCACCAATAGTAGTTTCAAAGATGCTTCTAGCCAAATATTGTGTTATATCTTAATAGTCTTTTACTCATTTTACTAGCATGTCTCTTCTAGACAATTGATTTTTGCCCCCTCTCATCACTACATCTCAATTGACCAGTAGGCATTTAGGAGTCTCAGGGATAGTCTACACTTACCGGGGACCAACGAGTGGTGATCGATGGATCAGCGGTTGATTTAATGGGTCTAGTGAAGGCCCACTACATCGACTGCAGATCATGCTCCCATGGACTCCTGTACTCCACTGGATCCAGAAGAATAGGGAGAGTTGATGGGAGAGCATCTCCCCTTGACATCACGTAGTGTGACCCCCCTGGTAAGTAGATCTAAGCTAAGACAATTTGAGTTACACTATTCATGTAACTCAAATTGCATAGTTTGGATCGAATTTCCTCTGTAATGAGGACAAGGCCTAAATCAGTCAATTAGAATTAGATTCCTACGTGTTTTTCATAAACTCATTAGGAGCTTATCTGTAGGCACCAAAATGCCTTTAAAAATATGACCCTTTGACATTTTTTAAAAATTTACCATTTGGCTTCATACCTGTTTGTAAAGCACTTAGTAAGGAGTTGGCATTATACATATAGTGAATAATGTTCTTTGGTCTATGACTTTATGTGAGGTTTGTTTCAGCAAAGAGATTATACTTTGGAAAAAAAAAAAACCTCATTCCCTAAGCCTTAAAATTAATGGAACACAGCATTCTGTTCTCCTAGATAGCTTTGAAAATCTCAGTCATAATGGTGCCCAGTGACCAGGCTTACAACATCAGCGATCTACTTAATAAGCGGTATTACAGAAAACAAAACAAAAAACACAAGTGCAATCTCTGAAGCTACTGCTGTTCTAACTGTAACATCTGAAGATTTACATTTTTGATGTATATTAGAGACAAAACTGCTAATAGTAGTACTAATGGGAGGCCTTTGTACCTAAAGGAACAGATTTTAGATTGCAAGTCCTTGCTTTAAAGGAGTTTCTTGTCTTTTATGTGTTGGTAAAGCACTGTGTACAGCATTCTATAGATAATAATTAGCATTATAATAACAATAAAAGCCTAATGAGGTAGAAATCTTTCTTTATGGTTCTGTTTTTCTGCTTCTAAAGTTATCAATTAAAGGGGCTTAGCATAAATAGAGAGATTTATAGAAACAGTAAGTGGGTTTCCCACATACATGCACACACTCTAGCAAATAAATTAGCCTGAGCATATTGCTCAATACTATCGTGAGTAAAGGATCTTGAAAATTCATATGAGATATCAGTGATAGAGAAGGAATTTTCTCATCTTTTTATCTGTTTACCTAAGATGCCACTGGTGGGCTCTGAACACAGGGTTTATCTTTGATTAGGGAAAGATGAGGTAGCAAAGCTTGATGGAATTCCAGGCAGCTCATTCTCCCAGTTTTGCCTTTATTCTAAATGTTTCAAATTTGTATTAGCAACATACTGCTAAATTTTTCTCACATAATGTCCTTGAGTTCAGTCCTTGGATTTCTTCTTTTGGAAAGAATATGCCTGTCACAGGGTACACTCATGACTAGGGTGCCTCCTTGTGACCACATCTGGGGATTTGCTGCACTTAGGTCTGATGCCTTTTTCCTCGCCCTGTGGTCTATCTGTTTCTCTGAGACTCAGGGTGCTCCTTCTTTGTGACACAGCCCTCTGGCCAGGTCACTATAGTCCTCCCCTTTCAGGATATCAAAGTCCCACTGGATCAGCAGCCCAACTGCCGTTCCAGTCACCCTTCCAGTCCAAGGCCAGGTCCATTGCTGCTTTTCTAATGGCTGGTAGGGGAATCCAGGCCTCCCCACTACTCCGTGCTCCAGTCCAGGGACCCTATATCTGGTTACTGTGGTCTGCCACCTCCTGCTACTTTCCTGGACGTCTTGTGACTTTCTTCTTGATCTTCTGGACCTCCTCTGAGTTTACTGACCCAGACTCTCTCATCACAGGAAGTAACTGCGGACTACTGAACTCTGTAGCTCAAACACACCCCTTTATTCTCAGGGGATGATTGCAGCCTACTTTCCCTGCAGCCCCTTTCTGCTGAAAAGTTCCTGGCTTTATACCAGTCCTGTCTACTCAGCTGGGTTCTATCTTCAGTGATCTTAAAAATCCTTGGTTCTTCTTCAGTTGCAGACTATCAAGTTAATTGACCTCACTTAACCTGCTCTGCCTTGTTCTTCCTCAGTTGTAGCCTTTCAAGATAATTAACCACACTTAACCTGCTCTGCCTTGTGTGGGGTGGATATCCCATTGCAATGCCTTTATATCTGGGTTTCTGCTGCTACATGAGCTTTAGAGAACAGAGACAGGATTTGGTCTTTAGCCCTTGTGCTTATTCATGTACTTATTCAATTTTGAAATGGGCTCCACAGAGCATGGATCATGTTACGACAGAGCACAGATATAGATTTTAGGAAAAAGACCTACAGCCCATGCACTTGCATACATATAATAATATATATAATATATATAATAATTAATTCTATAAGCATATACAAACATAATGCGCTGTGATTTCTATAGCTATACACTATGATCACCAAAATTTCATTATTATTACATACAAAAACTATGTTAAAAATGTTAAGGTTACAAAGTCAAACCCTCAAAAGATAGGAAATGCCAGAATTAAGATTGCTTGTGAATCTTAATTCACCTCTCTATGTGCATATATATATATATATATATATTATTTTACAGCCTTTAACTACATAGTCACATGTTATTTTTCCACAGGACTCCAGTCTCATTCAGTTCACATGATGGACCTGTTCTGGGTATGGATGAGGGTTCTGTAGTGAAAGAGGCTGTTGCTTGTAGGACTTCTGCCTCATTCGTTGCAGAAATTGGAAGGTGTATAGTGAATGAGGTAGGGGATTGCAAGAAGAGAACGGATGATGTTCTGGTTAAGGAAGTTGAATGCAGCCCTGGGAATTGTATTCTGTCCCTGCCTCTGCCACAGGGTGCCTGTGTGATGCTAGTCAAGTCACTTAAAGCAAACTTTTTATAGATGGTAACTAAATGCATTTTCCGTTTTTTCTGGGTGTCCGACTTGAGACCCTGGTGTCTGAGATTTTCAGAAGTGTTGAACACACAGATCTGCAAGTTATTAGGAGCTTTGAACATGTAACATACTATATATAATGCTATATAAAGGGCTTAACTTTGCAGTCATAACATTATTTTAACATAGTTTATTGGGTGTAATTTCCTAGGTTTTTTTTAAAAAACAACCACTAAAAACCAGAAATTCTAACACATAGTTTCATATTGACTTTCACATCATTCATTGGCCGGGTTTGAACCTTTAGTTCCACCACACAGATCCCCTGTCGCTTCACTAATGCAGTAGTTAAAGCAATGTAGTTTGTCACTCTGTGTGTAGAACAGTGATTAACTGGGGATTAGGACAAATGTTGCCAGTGGGTTTCACAGATATTAGCTGACATCAGCAGATAGTTTGGATTCAGGAAAGTTGAGTTCTATTTCAGGTTCTGGAGAGTGCTTTACTGGACTCAGACACTTCTGTCCCTTTTCTCCCAAGTCTAACTCATTCTGCCCCTACCCTCCCAATACATCCATGTCCCAGTCTTATCTCTCTCCCCACCACCTTGTCTGAGTCCCAATCACCTTTTGTAACTAATCTCAGTCCATCTCTGGGCTCCCTATCTGGGTCCCAGTCTTTCCTCCCCTCTTGCTCCCAGTCCTAGTCTCCCTCCCCTCCCCCCAAAACTCGTCATTTCAGTATCATTCTCAGGCTACTTGTCCTAGTTTTCTTGCCTAGCTAGCCCAAGTCTTCTGGCTCTCTGTACTCTTCATCTGGTCCCTCTCCCAGCACACTATCCAAGTCTCCTTGTCTTAATCTCTCCTACCGCTATCCTTGGCTCCTCATTTGATCCCACTGATCCCAGCCAACTCTTTGTTTCCAGTCTCAGTCTCTTTGCCCACCCAGTTCATTTCTACCCTCAGCCCCACTGGCTCATTGTAACTTTGGGCACCACTTCTAGTGCTGCGTAAATATACCAATACAATGGGTTTATATATTTTTTTTTATTATTTTTATGTGTGTACCTTAAGATCTCAGAATAATATTTTTATGTATCTATCTTTTAAACATAATATAATTTCTGTCAAATAACTCACTGATGAGGGCCTTACATACATGTTTAGCTTCAGTAAAAATAAGGCAGTTTTAAATGATTATTTAATTACATGTAATTAAATTAGATGCTCCACATGAAAGTTAATAGTCATGAAACGTTTGAATTCAGAAAATTATAAAATATACTATATATGATATTATATATCCTACAGAATGTTATAAATGAGTCCATAACCTACTTGACTGGGATGTGCTGTTTGCTTCGGTGTTAACATAGGGCCACTGAATTTCCATCATTGTTCAGAGTTCTGCACTGAGACTAAGGACAGACGCAGTCATAACTATGTTTTTATGAGCATTTATTTATTGCATTCAGTAACTGGTCAACTTTCTTTATATTGGGAATTTTCTTTTAAAAATGGATTTAATAAAAATCTTTGAAACTTTGTTTATTCTAAATGAAGCAGTTTTGTACCTTTACAAGAACATATAAATTGTGATTCTTCTGTGCTTTGAAGTGAGCATCAGTACGTGTACAAAATACAAATTTATTACGGAGTTTTCAAAGTCAGGTGCCTAATGATATATTCTTAAACCTATATTTAGAGACCAAATTAAAAAAAGTCCTAATTTCAGAGGAGCTGATTACCTACAACTCATATTGAAGGCAAAATGGACTGTGAGAACTCATAACCTTTGAAAAACATTTGGGGCTTAATTGAGGTTATGCAACCTTAACAGTTTTGACTTTAGAATATGAATTTGTGATTATTTAAACTAATATTTGCATCTTTACAGAAAGATAAGGAAGACCAGTGGCTAGAGAAAAAAGTACAGGGTAGCAGAGACCACATAATCTTAGAGCATCTGCAATGGACCATGGGTTATGAAGTGCAAATTACTGCTGCCAATAGGCTGGGTTATTCCGAACCAACATTGTATGAGTTCAGCATGCCACCAAAGCCCAACATTATTACTGGTAAGTTAATTTTAAAATATTGAACTTGTTGTTTTCTGCTGATAGTATTTAACATGTGTGCTCTTTGGTTATTGCTGCAGTCTCTGAATTTAAGCTTATTGAGAACTGAAAACCTTTTTAACTGCCTAGACTTGACATCCCAGTACTCTTTATTGTCAGCAAAGGTTGGATTTATAACCCCTAAATTGGAGGAGATTGTTGTTGTTATTTATATTACTGTAGGGCCTAGGATCCCTAGTCATGGGCCAGGACCCCATTGTGCTATGCATTTTACACACGCAACAGAAAGACGGTCTCTGCCCGAAATGACTTTCAGTCAAAGTTCCTTTCCTTATGCTACAATTGGTGTTAGCAAAGTCATCCATAATTGCGGAAGAAACAGAACCTCAGATTCAGTTACTGAGAGTTAATAAGAGAGACTGTTATTCAGAAATGCACTTGCTGTTTCCTTGTAAGTTTTTTTTTTAAATGGTTTATGTTGTCTGTTGTAAATCTTTTCATGTGTTGGTATCCTGGGGTTCAGTTCAAGTCAATGGCACTGCTCATGCTTCAAATTAAGCATGGTATTAAGGGCTCTGCCTGAGCAGGTTGCATACTCAGCACCTTGCAAGATCAAGGGTTTAAATAGGGCTGTTTTGATTTAATCTCTTTAGTTCCTCTTTAAGGAACTTAGTGTATAAAGTTCTAAAGTTCCAACTATTCAAACGTGACTATTCCTATAAATAAAGTTGCTCACGTGCATATGTGCATATGTAATTTGGTGTTAACAGTTTTTAAAAAGCAAAAATACACAGTAGTTCAGGGCTAGTGGTGTTTCAGCTATTAACTTCTTGAGGTTTAAAATGTAACCTTTAACAAAATATTTCAAACTGAAATTTGAGGCACAACTTACCGATTCCCATGCATCATTTTCAGCAACAGTCTAATTTGATTCATTTAATTTATGCGATGGACAGAAATTAGTTTTTAGGATTTTCAGATGTTTTTTGATCTGCTATAACTAAAACACATCTTAATTTTAGAACTATGAGTTTTCAAGGTTTTAGTTCTGGTTATGGCAGTAACATTTAAATTAAAAATCAAGTGCTAAACTGTTGCAGCATCTAATTTTCACAGAGGTTTTATGTATGCTATAAATTACACAGATAATGTATTACACTAAAATTTAAAACTTGCCAAATATATTTCAAAGCCAATGGAAAAAAAGGAGAAAAGTAATAGCATATAAATATGTGTTTTTCCTATGAAGTCTGAATGTACGAACAGCTCGGGTTTCACTAGTGTTGATTTCAAATGACCCGTACATTTGATGTATCACTGGAAATATTTCAAATAATTAACAAGTTATTTTTTTTCTCCTGTTATCTGATCTGCTGCTAAAAAACAGTCAACTTGCTACATTGTTAATGGATTTTTTTAGAAAACATATTTTCAAGAGAAGTGTCTTAGGCATCTATGTGAATGACTTTTCCCATATTATCAGAAATGATCCATTGTTATTAAAAGTGCTATTTCTGGATTTTATATACAGTTAAGAAGCATGTCGCATAACTTAGTAAGAATAGTTTAGGATCAAATCAAGCCCTGGTGTAAGCAGGGTGATGGTTTGTGCCCTTGGTCAGTGCAAATCAGTGGAAATTTGTTTGGGTCTTGACAGGGACTCAGTTCCTTCACAGTTTAGTCTACTTCTGTTTGATCCTGCAGTGAAAGGGGCTGCCTTATGACTTCAGTCTGTTTGCCACAGAAACTTGGTATCACAGTTAAGCATTAAGATTTCACCTCAGGACAAAACAGAGAAGGAGATGTGGGCTGTAAGGAAAAAATATTTGCTCTAGCAATTATTTTGGGGAATTTCTATGCAGAAGGTCGGACAAGATGATCACAATAGTCCCTTCTGGCTTTGCTCATATGACTCTACGAAAAAGCTTTCATCTCAATGAAAAAACTTTTGCAAGTAGAAAATGTGATAGAACTATGTGAAAAACAGAAGAAAGGCAAACCAATTTCCTTTACATGTTTGATATATTTGGAATTGTTTAACAGTGTGACAGTTTCACCTTAATGCTTCTTAGATATAGAGATATCTAATGAAACATAAGCTTACCCATTTACAATTGTTTATAATTGTTTAAAATCATAAATAATTGCAACAGTTGACGCAAACACAAAATACATGCACGTGTGGTAACAAAGCTCTATACTTATGTATAAAAGGCAATTCAGATAACCAACATCTAAATGGAGATGGAGCATTTTTCATTTTATGCACATGATTTGGCAACTATTTGAACCTGTAGCATATAGTCCTTTAGATACGGGTAATTACTGCAGTTATGATTATGCTACTAATTAGTTTCCTTGACAACTACTTTTGCAAAGCATAAAGTGGGTGTGAAATTGACGTCCTCTAGGAATTCTGTAGAACCTTTTTTATTATGTGAATATTTTGCCAGAAGATTCTCAAACTCTATACAGCATTCACTGTAGTTATCTGGGAGCCCGCCTCCAGTACAAGGTGCTACCTAGTTTTGAAATGTGTGTCGGGTGTGTGTGTTTTGTTTTTAATCCCTGTGACACTAATAGTAAAGCAATGTTTTAGAACTTCAACCCTGATCCTTACACAAACTTACATGCATCCTTAACTTCAAGCAGATAAGTAATCTTTAACTTCAGTGGATCTGCTCACATCTAGGAGAAAAATGACTGGCAGCTTTATCAGCTTTTTTTTTTTATGTATCAAATTTTTTACTGTACCAGTTTCAGGAGTAATTTTTATTTTAAATGCTGCCCCCAATGTTGATGTGCTGTATTAACAGCCTTGGAACAGTCAGAATCTCTGTGCAGTTCCCACAAACAGAATGACCTTTGCTGTCAGTGTTGAGCATCTTGCTTACCCTTTTGAACAAATGGCTGTCAGTTGTGCTAAAGCACCTTCACTCATCCTGACCCAAGTCATTTAGTGATGGGCAAAGATGGAAAATCTATTTAATATGTGATATTTTCTCTGATTTTCAACTGTGCCCGATAGCAGCGAAGATGTCAGTGTTCATCATGCCAAACAGATACTTTATATCATCAGTATTGACTAGAAATGACAACCTTATGAGATCTAAAGGTTCATCTCGAAGGGAATGTATTACAACATATTTTTCTATTGATGCAACAGGTTTTTTTATATTAACAGAGTTAGGAAGTCAATATGAATATAATAGCCCCTTTTTCCATCTGAGTCCAAGACATTTGTGTTGGCACTTTCCTGGCCCCACACATAAGCGTGTCTTGAGGTTTTCTGCTTCAGATGTAGTTTAAAACTCTTAATAAAACATAAAAAAAATCACAGAAATAATTCCCCCAAGTGGATGCTGACAATCCTGGGAACTTCTCGTATCCATTAAAGCCTTCTATGCAGATTTCTAGCAGATTTTAAATCACTCCTTCCGTTTAACACCACAATGTCAAAAGTCACAAATGTAATGTCATACAGGGAGTCAACCTACAGAAAAGCCCAAGAAGGTGATTTTGGGGGGAAGAAAATATTCAAAATACAAAAAATGGTAGTTTGTTTTTTATTTTGTTTTACTCAGTTCTTTTAAACATCTGTCTTATTTTTTTGTCAAGGAAGTTGCCAGTGTTCATGGGAGGATTTCCATTCTCCAGTGATTCCTACCTGATTCGGTTACCCTCCTGGCCTTTCTTCTAGGTTCCCAGTTACAGGCCTTAATCTGCCTCCTTGAAAACCATGCTACAGTCCTATCTCCTTTTATATAATTGCCAGTAACAAATATTTTTCAGGCCACGTTAGGCCCTCAGCTATATGCATTTAACCCCATTTTCTTTCAGTTATGTCAGTGATCTACATGCAGACACATTGCCCTCACTGGGTTTGCTCCTGTGATCCAGTAGCTAAATCCTATTAAACAATTCTATAGATAATGAACATGAAGGAACAGAATCCAGTTCTGCCTTTCTGAATTGTATTGGGTCTTCAGTGCTGCCAGCAACCAAAAAGTAGCAAAAATTTACTTTAGTCAGTAGTGAGCTTGTGTAACTCAAGATACACTGAGGAAGGAGATCTGTTGAATCAAACTATGCTGTTTTCAGAATGGGACCACTTTTTAAGCAATACATTCAACTAAGAAGTAGTATCAATGTCAGCTGCTGGCTTCCGGTTCTTATTCTTGTTTCCAAGGAAATGTATGTTTCATCAGTAAAAATAAAATAATAAGTTTTTAAATACTTAGGTGTTTTTGCCCCACCCGTCCCTTCTAAGCTGGAAAGGATATCAGTGACAGCATTAGCTAAGAACAAGAGTCCTTACTTGTAGCTATCAAGTAATAGCTGCCTGCTTATAACTCCAGTAAAAGGACAGTAGAATCCTATAGTATTTCAATTTGAAGGGAATTTTTTTAATGCAACAATATTTTAACAGGATGTCTTCAACCATTTTTTTTTTCTCCCCAGAATGAGCACAATGATCTTTTGGAGGGCAATTTGCTACCATTGCATATAAGCCAACAGATAGGCACATCATCAAATTTTTTGTAACAAATTAGATCTCTCTTCATATAATGCTGATTTTATAAAGAAAGCTGAAATTTAAAAAGCCTTTAGTTATGATTGCTGATGTATATTTTGGTCCCAGATGCCACATTGTTAATGTTTTACTAAGAATTTATTTAAATGGAGCATGGTGCATTGGTATCAGCCAGTTCAAAATGTTTGAGGAGAGAAAAATAAATTATTTACCTGTAATTCAACCCAGTTTGGCTGGATTTCTACACTTAGGTTTCACGCTTCTAGCCCAAAACGGGTGGGAACTCCCATAATTCTCAAAGGTGTTTAGACCTGCCTATTCCCCCAAACCAACTGCCTGTGCCTTAGTGCCACCTGGAACATAGTATTGTATTGCACAGGAAGACAATTGTTCCTTAATCTCTAAGAAATATGTATGTCATATATTGTGGAGATGTTGGTCGTGGCTCCATGGTTGAATTGAGATTTGCATTTGAACCAGGGATTCAACTACTTTGTTACCTATGAAGAATAGAGTATATTCCTCAAAATTACAGTACCTACTCTTTGAGTGTAGAATAAATTATCTGAAAATTTAGAAGTTAATCTGTTAACCAGTTTGAGTAAATATTAATTTTAAAATTGGTCATGTATCAAATTTAGTGCCCTGAACCTGACCTTTTTGTCCATTATGATCTTAATAATGAGATCAGACAAAATTTGTAAACTTCCCAGACAGTTAAAACTCATTGAAAATTGTGCATATGCTATGTTTGATTATTTTTTTTTAGTGCCAATGACTTCAAGCTCACTTCATGAGTCCTAGTTTCAAGGCTGCAACTTTTCTGGATGCTGGGCCTGAGAATCTGTTTCAGGTCAGAGGCCCACAGAGCACCTTGAACTAGCTAGTGTCTCACATGGAGGCCTCAATTGAACTAAGATGCTCCAATGTTAATTAGAACCCTTGGGTGATATTTCCAAGGTAGAAAGATCCTCCAGTGCATCCATGAAGGCCTTTTCAGCCTTTACTCACTTGTCTTCAGTCATACCTAGAAAAAAGAACAAAAGACAAGTCATCCTAAAGGAAGCATTGAAGGTATCAGTGCTGTCTGAAACAGTAAATCTGTAAGCAGCCATCCATATTGGTGCATCTAATACAAGGCAGAACAAACTCCACAGCTTTACCAAATTACCAAAAACCAGTTATCAGTAGTTTGAGAGATGAGTTGATCCCAAAGTCAGAAGGCTAGGAAAAAACTAGTTACTCTTAAAAACTTGCACCAGGTCCCTGAGACTTCTTCAGAGAACATGGCACACACATACAAAGGGTGCAAAGCATAATCCTAAACAAATCTGTAGTCCACAGGAGAAGTAGAGAGCTAGAAATAGCAACATTGTGGTTGACAAAAGAAGCTTCTGATTGAAAATGCACCAATCAGAAGAGAGCTGAAGGGTAGCAGAATAGTCTAGAGCAGTGGCTCCCAAACTTGTTCCGCCACTTGTGCAGGGAAAGCCCCTGGCAGGCCAGATCGGGTTGTTTACCTGCTGCGTCGGCATGTTCGGCCAATCATGGCTCCCACTGGCCACGGCTCACAATTGCAGGCCAATGAGAGCTGCTGGAAGTGGCAGCCAGTACGTGCCTAGGCCCGCGCCGCTTCCAGCAGCTCCCATTGGCCTGGAACAGCAATCCGTGGCCAGTGGGAGCTGCGATCGGCTGAACCTGTGAACGTGGAAGGTAAACAAACCGGCCTGGCCTGCCAGGGACTTTCCCTGCAGAAGCAGCGGAACAAGTTTGGGAACCACTGGTCTAGAGGACAGTGAGACCTTAAAGAGCTAGGCGAATTCATACCTGATTTACGCTATGAGTATACGTACAATCCACAGCTAAGAATCCAATCAATATTGTATTCTTAGACAAATGCTTATCCAAAGTGGCAACAAGAAATATATTTAAGTTAACAACACCCTCAAAACAGTGATGTAATAGCCATAGCAAACATGCCATGTTTTGCACTTAAGGGAATCCTACAAAGGAATACTAAAAATATGTTGAATAAGAATATTATCTAGTTGCAGACAGGATTTACGTATTGTTCTCACTGAAATGGCAAGCTGTCAGTGTATTGCCTGAGGAAACTCTAGTGGTTTTATATGGGGGAGGCTAGAAATCATTAACAGACTTTGACAGAAAAGCGCTTGATGTGACTCTAGAGGAGAGACAAATTTACAAACAACCTCACACTGTTACTATTGCCACACTCACAGCCAGAGAAAGTAGGGCATTTGAAAGAAATGTCAGAAAAGGCCTGCACATCCTTACCAAAAGAATTAAATTCTTTCCATATTGTGGCTCATGACAATGTTAAATTATGTGAAGATTACAGTAATGGAAAACAACAGAGAAATAATGAAAATACACCCATATCTTCCCTATCCCTGTACAGTGGGAAAGTTAGATGAGGAGTGGAGTGACTAGTTTCAATGAAGTGAAAAGCCACCTGAAACTGAAATTAACATTTTTTGATCTATGAAAAAGTTTTCTCTGTTATTTTCATTTCTGTGCATCTTTACTTCTGTTCGTCCAAGTCTGAAAGCACACATGTTGAAATATCACGCATAGTGCTAGTATTAGCAGATTTCCTGCACATAGACCCAGGGGTGGCTCTATGTATTTTGCTGATCCAAGCATGGCCGTCAGGCAGCTTTCAGTGGAGTACCTGCCGCCGAATTACCGCTGAAGCCGCGGGACCGGCGGACATCATGGCTTGCTGCGCTGGTGCTTAGAGCCGCGCCTGCATAGACCCCAAAGGTTCAGACAGGCCACTTGTTTAGTTGTTTAATCACACCAAATCACCAAACATCTTGAGGTTTGTCTGTCAGGAAGATCAGAATTCTGCCTACTTTAATCACATACAGTAGCACTTTATTTGGTGAGTAGCATCATTGATTTCTGTGAGCCAGATTCCATCATTCTTATTCACATTGAGTAATATGTTACTACGTCATTCCATTGATTGCAGTGGGGATATTTACGAGATAAAATATTACTCACGTTGAGTGAGCATGGCATAATCAAACTCCAGGTAAGTCCATAAAGAAAAAATGCATAGTAATGTGCTCACAATGATATCTAATCGTAATAATGAAAACATAGCATTATCTAATACGAACTTTGCATTCAGGGTTACTAATTTCCTTTTTGAAGTGAACCAAATGTCTGATAACAAACCATAATAGCATACTAACTCCTCACTGGTACTCATAAATGAAGGACCTTTAAATCTGAACATTAACTAAACAAGATTAAGAATAGTCAGACTCTAGGTTGTCAAAAGTTGCTAATGATTTTAAGTGCACCGTTTTGGGTTCCTGACTTGAGACATCTGTAAAGAGCCTTGATTTTCAGAAAATGCTAAGCCTCCACCCTTTTTGGTGTCTCAGACAGAACGCTGAAAATTCAGTACTCTGTATCTCTAGTCACTTTTTTAAATATAGGCATCCAGATACTTATGGAGCCAGAAGAACTACACATCACATCACTAAAGACAGGAAAAGCTCTCAATAATTGAAAAATTATATTCTGTGCCTGGGATGGAGTGGATAAACCCTGCAGTGGAGAGACAGGGGGACAGGAACAACTCTGGATCCAGGAAGCCCCCACCTTGACAGGCCTGCTGGGCATGCTTCAGTTGGAGGAGAAGCTTAAAAGGGAGTCTCTTCAGCACAGCATGGTGACAGGCATGGATAGACAGACCTGCACTCACTGCTACAGAGGGATTATGCCAGGAAAGTAATTCCAAGGGGAGGGATTTATGCATGAAGCCAGGACTCCCCGCTCATGGGCCGGGTTGCAAGGAACAACTGCAAGCCATGACACATGCCAAGGAGGGACAGAGCCGTATGAAGAGACCCAAGGGATGGTGTTACTGGACCTCAGATAGCAGATGCCTTCCTTATGGCACCCAAGAGCTAGCCAGGGAGTATGGAAGCTAAGGTGGCATCCCCAGTGTAGTGGAGAAAGACAGTGGCCCTGTGGGTAGGCAGTTGTTTCAAGTGTGAGCAGCAGTCATTTTCAACACTACTACCCCTTGATGGATTTTAGCTAAGGGCAAGCCTGGACAGTTGCGCCCACAGAGCCGGCAAGAAGGGTCCAGCCAAGATAGTAGCCTGTTGAGGGTCTATGAGTCTGAAGTGATAGGCTTAATAGATTCAAGATACAGACAGGCACTCATAAGGGAAAAGCTGGCTGAGGTCATCGGGATGTTAACTGCCACTATTTTCCTTCACTGTATACACAGAGACATGCACCTAAACCTCACAAAGAAGTTACAGCTTATCTTGTGTTGTGGGGCTTGGTGTCTCTGGACTACACAGTGGTCTGGGGCTGTGAATGCAACTGCAGGAGAATGATTTGACTGGTGGGGGTGGTGACTGTACTTCCAATGTCAGAGAAGGCTGGATCATGGAACTGGTCTTGCAGGAGTGCAAGAAGATTCAGGAGAGGATCCCTGAGGGACCAGCGGGACCAGCTAACTCAAGACCACTTGAATAGGGAATGGCTGACCCAAAACAGGGATTTAATAGAGGAACAGAAGGGAGACCCAACCTTGTCCCAGACATATGAAAAGCTGTCAATATAGAGGTAAACAACTGACATAAACTAAAACAATGGCCATGTATTGAGTTGAGAGAGAAACAACTGTACTGGATTCTACACAACCCTGAGGCCCAGGTTTGGGCCCAACTTCCAGTACCTTGTCCCTTTCAGAGGGAACTACTTTGGCTTGTGCATTTGGTTTTGTGCACCGGTTACCAGTGGAGGGAGAAAACCCTGGAGAGAATTATCTACCAGTTCTATTGGACAGGCATCTAGAAAGAAGTAAGGGATTACTTCATGGCCTGTCCAGAATGTCAGTTCACAGGACCCAAGAACACTCCGAGGGCCTGCCTGATAATGATAGTAGACATCCCCTTTGAAAGGATTGGCATGGATTTGATAGGACTGTTTAGAACAGAGCATGAATGGGCATCAACACATGTTGGTAATCATGGATTATATGACACATATCACCAGGCCATTCCACTGTGAATGACCTATATAGCAACCATAGCAACAGAACTCACAAAGATTTTTGTGTGGGTGGAAATCCCAAATGAAATAATTGCAGACCAGGAGATGAACTTCATTTCACAACTAATTAATCTATGTTATCTAGCTATGTTAGCTACTGAAAATCAAATCTCAGAGAATATCAATTTACCACCCACCGACGGATGAGCAACTCAAATGCTTCAGTGGGATTTTGAAGGCAATCCTGAGAAAGTTAATGGCTGAAGACTCTTGCCACTGGGATTGTTTGTTATGGCCCCTCCTGTTTGCAGAACCCAAGGCTCCCCAGGCATCAACCAGGTTCTTACCTGTCAAGTGTTTATATAGGAGAAAACCTCAGGGGATCCCAGGAAACCTGGAGGAGAAAGATCCCAGAGGCTCCAGGTAAGTACAATACATGCTCTAGGTATGAGAAAAGCTGAAGACTCGAAAGGCTTTAGCAAAGGAAAAACACAAAAAGGCCCAAGAGTATCAAGAGCAAGCCTGCAACAGTGGCATGTGCTCATGTGAATTCTTTCCCAGTGACAGAATTCTGCTGTTGTTGTCCAGCTGAGAATCAAATTAATGGCTAGGTGGCAACGGCTCTTTAAGATGATATGCTGGATAGGAGCAGTGGATTATGAGATTTGGCAACCCAGAAAAGAAAGAGACACAGATTTATCCCATAAATATTCTGAAGGCATGGTGAGGCTGCACAAGCTTATTCATAACACCCTGTCCCCCCGCAATCTAGAGTCTCTTTCTGCAGGTCTCAGACACAATTTCCTTGGGGGAAGGGCTCTGGCCCAATGGGTTCAGATAGGTGGTCTGATATTTCTTTTCTGTGTTCTTGTCACAAACTGGACAAACCTGGCTGATTTATCACCAAATCACTATGGAGCCCAGCTGAAAGATCCACCAGAACCAGTGACCCCCCTGCCCAGGAAGATGTGGGATGCCATATGTCAGGAGCAGCCAGTGATGTTGCACCTCTAGATGGTAGAAGAATCTCACAGCAGGTGGCAAAGCCCCATTCTGTTGGTGCTCAAGGCAGATGGGACAAATCTGTTTTATATTAACTTTAGAAAAGTGAGCATGGTATTCACATTTGATGCATAACCCATGCATCAAATTGTGGAGTTGTTGGAGCAATTTGGGGACACAAAGTATATCTTGATGTTGGGTCTGACCAAGGGCTACTGGTAGATCCTCCTCTCCTCCCACAACAAAGGGATCTCAAGAGAAAATGGCCTTTGCAAGTCCTTTTGGCCAGACTGCTGCACCCTTTTAAGACCATTCCCTTTGGCCTTCACGAGGCAATGGCCACCTTCCAATGTCTGATGGACATAGCCCTGCAACCATGAGGCCAGCACATGGCAGTTGATATAGACAATATAGTCACTACAGTTACGAAAAGGAGAAACACCTCAAGTGAATATCGGCAGCCCTACAGGCCTGTGAGAAAGATGGCCTCATGGAAAATCCAGCCAAGAGCTGGTTGGGGTTTCATGAAGTAATGTACCTGGGATACTCGGTTAGAAGGGACAAACTTATACCTCTGATTAGGAAGGTCTAAGGCCTTGATCAATTGCTCTATTCTAATAACAAAGAAACAAGTTAGAGGATTTGGGGGTCTGGCTGGCTTCTACAGATGACTCATACACAGCTTTATCATACGAATGGCTCCCCTCATTCACTTAGTGAAGAACTCTAGCCTCAAGAGGGTTGCCTGGTCCAAAGTCTCTGATACAGCCTTCAGGACCTTGAAAAACATTCTAATCTAAGCAAAGAACCAGCCCTCTGCCACCCTAACTTCATATGATGGTTCATACTCCACACAAATGCTTCAGACATGGGGTCAGTGGCAGTTCAGTCCTGAAATTTGGGTGAGGAAGAGTATCCAATCCTCTATATCAGCTAGAAACTATTTCACAGAGAGAAGGCCTATTCGACTATAGAAAAAGAGACCTTGATGGTGAAGTGGGACTTAGAAGCATTGCATTATTACCTACTGAGCAACCTCAATCCTCTTGATAACTGACACACATCCCGCCACTGGCTACATTCCATGAAAGACACCGATCCCTGGATTATGAAATCCTGTTTAGCCTTACAACCCTACACCTTCTAAGTAGCCCATTGGCCAGGGAATAAACATCAGAATACAGATTTTTTTTCCTTGGAGTGCTGGAATCCAAGCCTTAGACTTGGAAACCCCAGCACTGGGAGTCTGTTCAACACACCAAGGTGGCAGGCAGAGAGAAACAGACCTGCACTCGCTGCTATGGAGGGGTTACACCAGGACATATCCCAGAAGGATGACTGCAGCATGAAGCCAGGAGGGACAGAGAAGTAGTAAGAGATCCAGAGAAGAGTGTTAGCTGGACTTCAGTTAGTAGATGCCTTCCTTACAGTGCCCAAGAGGTCCCTTGGTCAGAATCTTGTGCAGTGGGAGGGCTTGTGTTCCCCTACTACTAGACATGACTGCTGCCACAGACTCTTACCACTAATAGAGGGCCCATCCCTACTCAAATTGCACAAAGCTTCCACTTCAACAAAAAAATGCATAATAGTTTTCACATTTTTTTGCTTCTAAATGGGGCAATTTTTAAAAGTTCTCATAATATGAATAAAAATAGGCTTTTTAGGCATAGCAGAACATTGAAATGCTTAACCACCATTTAAGAATACAATACTTTCATTCACAAAAGTTAGCTGTCATATTAAATATAATTGCTAGCATGTTGCTTTACAATTTAAAAGTCCACTACTGTATCGAATTAGAGATGACATTTTAAAGAATATTTCTGATGTAAATGTGTGTCTGAAAGATTTATATGAAAAAGCTGTCAGAAATCAATTAAGCTGGTCAAAGATTTTCTTAGATATTAAAATTTTAGCACAGTAACTTCCACGAGTCTCAAGAAAAAAACTACCTGATTCTTTTCAGGTTGATTTCTTTTATATTTCATAAATAAAAATGTAGCTTTTGGAAAGGTCTGATAGTTATGACTACTGGGAAAAAAGTATGCGGTGTAAAATACACTACTGCAGACCCAGTCTCATGAACATCTGCACACATTCTCAGTAACTGGTTGGTTTTATCACGTTATGTTTTTTCAACTCATTACTACAAGAATTCTCATGGAAATAGGTTTTTGATTGTATAAATATTTGAAGAATGTCCGTTGTTTCTATAAAAATCATATACACACAAGAGCAAAGTTATGAATGTTGTAAGCAAAGTTTAAAGTGTATTGATAACATTTGATGCAGGTTCAAGCCCTAGCTCTTTCACAGATTTCCTGTGTGACCTCGAGCAAGTTATTTATACTTCCTGTGCCTCTGTTCTACATATGCAAAGCGAGAGGGTACTTCCTATCTCCCGCCCTCTGTCTTTTTTGTCTATTTAGACTGCAAGCTCTTCACAACAGGGACTATCATCTCCTACTAAGTGTTTGTCCAGTCCCTTGCACAATGAGGCCCCATCTTGGTTGTAGCCTGTAGGTGCTACTATCATTGAAATAATGATAATAATAATTATAATAAGGAACGTAAACAGTATGGTTCGGACTATATTTGATTCTTGTGGTTTCTTCTTACTTTCACGGTTACCAGTCTTGAAAATTCACATTTTTAAGTCAGTCAAATTGAATGTCTCCAGTGATATTGCTGTCTCTAGACCAGATTTTCTCCATTTGAATTGTTTTCGATAAATCCACCTACCTTTCTTATTTTGATCAATATCCATAACCCTATATTAATTGCTGTTTCTTCATGTTTTTTCAGAAATCTTAATGTGCAGTTGTGTAAATTCAAATACATAAACATTTTGTATTACCAGACAAAGTTACATAATTGAGGGTATAGATTACATGCCAGAAAAGTAAATATTCAACATGATATACTGAAATTAGCTCTGCCACAGCCATAAATACCAATGGGAACTGTACACATAATGTTTCACACATTACAATGAAATGGTCATCGAAAGTGGCATTTGTGATGACTAACAGTCTCAGAAGATGGGTAATTGGACATGGAACATTTTCCCACTCATCTGGAAGGCTGTAGCCTCCGATATTAATTCATTGGCCTGTTTGAAATGAGTCCAACAGTCTGGTTCAAATTCCAAGTGAACAGTATTACAAAGACCACTCACACAAAGTGACACTCTTGTGGCAGTGTGAACATAAGAACTGGATGAATTTGCACAACAATTTTTTTTAGCAAACCTAGTTTTGCTTTGTGAGCATGAATGAGCGATAGACAAACACTTCATTTTTATGAATTTGTTCATTTTTCACAATTGTTCGACAATTAATGTAAGTGAAAATATTTTAGCTTATGGGTTGCTCTTCACAATTACTTCAAGTATCCACTGTTTGAAATTCATGCTGGATGTTTGATTTCCTGAATCAGGTGACTGTTTCCTGATTTAGGAAATTTTTCAAACACTGCACCATAAGTACTCAGGTAAATTCATCTTTACTCGAGCATTTATAATCCTTTCTTTTTCCACATTCTTCCAAACAAAGATGAGCTTATTTGACTTTTTGTGGAAGTGAATAAAAGGGGTCATACTGAAGTGAAAGGTTTCAGTCCCCTTCACCCCCAATGTTCACTAAGCTCTTGCTCAGTATAGAGACGATAGATTGAGGACCCAATTCAACAAAACACTTAGGCTTGATTAATGAGACTGCTCCTATGCTTAAAATCAACAATGTCCGTAAGTACTGTGCTGGATTAGATCCTGAAGCAAGGAAAGTGAATATCCCTTATGCCCATGAAAGTGTTTACTCCAGAGTAATGTTGGCAACGATTATTGGGTCATTGTGGGGAAGCATGTGTTGCTACATAGAGATGCTACTTCTTGTGTGGACTAAACATTTTGGTATCCAGTTTTGTCATTCCTGCAACTTCAAAGGAACTCATTTTTCACTTTAAAAAGTACAACTTTTGTCTATATTTTCAACAGAATTTGTTTTTAATATTAGGAGGGCCAGCTCTAGCCATTTCGCCTCCCCAAGCATGGCGGCACGCCGCGGGGAGCGCTCTGCAGCTCTCCGGTCCTCAGGCTCTGGTGGACCTCCCGCAGGCATGCCTGCGGATGCTCCACCAGATCTGTGGGACCAGTGAACCCTCCGCAGGCACGCCTGCGGGAGGTCCACCGGAGCCACCTGTCGCCCTCCTGGCAACCGGCAGAGTGCCCCCCATGGCATGCCCCAAGCACAAGCTTGGCACGCTGGGGCCTGGAGCCGGCCCTGAATGTTAGAGACTGTTTTAGAGTGACTATCTTTGACACTGTGTAAATATTGCATTAATTTTTTCTCTTTTTCTTTCTCACTCTTGCTTTTTTCTTTTAATTTTTACTTTATCTCACATATTTTACAACCTTTCCACTTTTTTCTCAAATTTACTTTTTTCTTACACTCCTCATTTTCTATAACAATCTTCATCAAAGCAGATAGATGCTGTGAAGCCACTAAAGGTGAAAATGGAAGCCAATCATGGCAGCAAAATGCTGCTAGTTTTTCTTTCATTGTAGCCATAAGTCTGTTGTGCATGTTTTGGCATTATTAATAAGACAAGCACCATGTTCTCTTCTTTTCCCTGGAAATGTTATTTTTAAGGGATAAATAAATGAAGATCTGCATAAAAATTAGACTTTCTGGAGCTCTTCTAAAGTATACATTTCTGATTAATATCATAATGCAAGTAATTGATCAATCTATGCACGAAAAATTCTCACAAGTGGCTTTTTTATCAACACGGAAACCATATGTCTCATAACAAACACAAACTGACAATGATTGGCTGTTCTTCTGTGTTCATGATTTTATCTCAGTTATAGTTTGTTTACCTAAGAAACATGTACATAGACTTTTATATGTCATTGTGGGTGCAATGGGTTCTCGTGTTTGTCCTTTTTGATCCCATATCTGCCCCTCTGCATGTAGTTCCTTTTAAAATGTGTTTATATATGATTTGTTTGATCAAATATTCCACTTCATTAGCTACTTTTGCGGTATTTAATACTAAACTTTATGCATATTAAACAATTTTATGCTTTAACAATATAGGATTGTTTTAAAGTATTCATCCTTATCTCAGTTAAGCTTTGTAAATTTCCCTAGTTTATCTATTTTGCTTCCTTTTTTCCTCTCTTCAAAAATGCCTCTAGCCACATAATAGGTCCTTCGTCATTATATCCCAAGGTGATGACCACGTACAGCCCCTGTGCCTGCTTTTTGAAAAAAGAATGCTGCCATTTCCAACCCTTATTTCCATAGCATGTGTCGGCCATGAAAGACAAGTTCAGAGTTCTATATCTTGAACTTTAACAAAGAACAATTAGCATAGTTATGACTCATATGAACTGTTTATTGCACAGTTGGTATACGTAAAAAAAGTAGGCCAGATCATGCAGTCAGATCCATGTCGGCAGACCTTTCTTTGTGCAAAGAGATTCATTCATGTTGAGGATCCACATGGATGTAAAGGTTCACCCATATGGATCTGATCAAGGTATCAGAAACTAAAGAAGTGGAACTCATAATCCTATTACATATCTAATAATCCTAGAAAGCAATGCAATTCCAGAGTAAGGCAGAAACTAGAGCTTTGTGTTAAGAACTCTATTCAAAAAGTAAAATTACTGTTGTGAAATTGCGCAATCCTTCAGTACGGTATGATCATGTGACACAATATCAAGTTATTGAACAAATTTATACAATATTTTGAAATGTTTCCCTTTGTTTTCATTCTATACTTTTTAATTTTTTATAGAAGATTAAAAATGTACCTTATATTTGAAGAAAGATTGGCCAAAATCAGTGTATCTGCTAAAGAAAAACTGAGCATCTTCACCAATGTAAAGGAATGTTTTCACATATTTAAAAACTGGTAAATGACATTTTTTACCAGTTTAAAATTGTTCCTGAAAGCTTTCACTTGAGAAGATAATTGTAAATCCACTGTTGTATATCATATCAGATATGATCTTTTAAAAAATGATCTTGCATGGCTGATCTCTCGTCCAAGAGACTATCCTTTTCCCAAAGTGCATATGTGTAACTCCCAGGACTGACTTACTTGCATTTATAGAAAGACATCCCTCTCTATAAACTGAAATATCTAGTACAACAAGGAATCTTAAGCTCTGATCCAGAAACCACTTTGTGTGAAATCCTGGCCTCACTGAAGTCAATGGCAAAAATCCTACTGATTTACCTGAAGCCATGGTTTCATCCCTTGGCTTCCCCCCTCCACGCCCCCTCCACACTATATTGCATCCTTTTTATATCATTGTAATTTCATTAATTTGAATTAAGCTACACTAGCAGAAAATCTGTGAGAAAGAGTGGAGAATCAGACTTTCTTGTCAATATAACTACTCATGGTAATTCAGCATTTTGGCTGCAATTCAATAAGGCACTTCAGATTCCTCCTAACTTAAGCGAAACGTGCTTAAGTGTTGAACTGTGTTGGAGCGTAAAGCCAGAAACAACTGTTTGATCTGACCCTGAAAAAGCAGATTATTTTTCATAGAAACTATTATATTTATCTGGATTATAGGTGGAGTTGTTATCACCAGTTGTAGTTAAGATTGTCTAACATACTCCATCTAAGAACCTGTTTTCAGTTGCTTATAACTGCCAAATTCTAACAGTTCTAAAATTTTAAATGAGTGTCTGGCTCAGGCTGACTTTTTTAGGGGGCAAAGTTTCAGGTTTTCTTCAGCCATTCTGAAAACAAGATTCGGGAAAATGTATTGTTTTTCCTATGCTAAAAAATATATTGTACAAACTCTTTGTTAAGAAATTCTAGTGCCTCCTTGCTTTGGGGCAAATACTGGAAATGTGTAGACATGTTATTTTTCTATCAGGAATGTGGCTTTTGCTGTCTCCATGAAGAAATGCCCAAATTTGGTCTAGTTATAAACATCTGAAAATCTCAGTCCACACGTGTTCAGTAGAGATTTGTTAAGTTTGGCAGCTAAATTTTCAGAGTCTGTTTCTGCTGTTCATACTTCAGCCTAAGGATACAGGGTCTGAACTGGAGTTTCCAAGCAAATACTATTTCCTGCTGCCAGTGGCCTCTTTGGTCCTGGGGACAGGACCTAAGAGAAGGAAGACTTTATCTCCTGTGCTCTCAGTGCTCCCCCTGCATAAGAGGAAGCAAACTGACTAGAAGGCAGAGAGCAAAAGCTGCATGAGCAGTGTCAGAGGAAGCAGATAGCAACAAGGAGAATGGGGCTGCGAGCTGATGGAGAGGAGGGCACTGGGAATGAAAACTAGGAGATGATGGTGGACTGGGACTGGCTGGGCATGGAAAATGGGACTGGCAGCAGAGGAAAACAGGAGCACCAGGGTGTTGGAAGACCTAATGGGATGTGAATGGACACTAAGATTGATCCTGGGTGAGTGGGATAATAGGACTTATTGTACAAGGTGCCTAGAGAGTTCTTGGCTGAGGACCCAGTTGAGGGAGACTGGGCCTGGGAACCACGTTGGAGGGAAAACTGTGACTCAGATGGGGAGCCTGGAATTGCCTGCGGAAAGGGATTAGGACTGGGAAAGGGAAATGACATGGAGGAGACTCAGATGAAGAGCTAGGAATTGGAGAGACAGGTAGGAGGGCACCAGGCAGAAGGGATCAGGTTTGGTGGGGGAAAAGGGCAGAGAGATCTGTTACCACTAGAGCATGCTTATCCCAGATGAAGCTCTAAATGCCCAAGTTTCAACTTTCCTCTTCTGTCAGCAAACAGTTGTGAAACACACTGGCAAAAAAGTGTCCCTTTAGTGACAGTCTACATAGACAATAGCAACCTGCCTTACTCTGTCTTTACCTCTGTTCCCTATGTGTAATTTGGAAAAATACTTCACATTGGCACTCAGATATTATATTAATGAGCACCATAGAATAGCCCATGAGGAAATTAATAATTCTGTCCTCAGAGCAGAATTTAAATAGTGTGCAGTAAAAAAGTCCTGGGCCACATATTTAAGAGGGAAGAGAAAACAAAATTTTGAATAGCTGCTTATTTAGTGAGCACCAGCCATTCTCTGCACTGAATGAGCAAGGGTCTTGTTCAAAAAAATAGTATGTGATCATATTATTAAAACTTATTATAGTACATGCACACAAGGACAGGCCTCGGCAACCTTAATTCTTCAGTTCCTGACATTTGAGTGATGATTTACAACCTTAACATTCTTTTAATGTTAATATATCATATATTTTCTTTGTTCCTCCCCCTTAAAAAACAAAACAAAAACCTACTAAGAACATACGTGCAAAAGCAAAATGTTTGTTTCTAAACAGTTTACCTTCTCCTTGTTCCCCATGTGAAGTACTCCTCTGTTATCACAACAAATAATTCTTATATTGCAGACAGACATTTAGGATGACAAATGAAAAATAAGGAGCGGGCATACAGAATCTGATGAACATGAAGCTATTTAAAGACCCACTGAAGCTTCATGGAAAACTTAGTAAAACCTTAATGGGAGTTAAATCCGTGTCTTAAGAGGCAAGCTGGATTCCATTATCCCCAAGGGAGCATATTTATGTCATAGTTCCCATAGGGACTGGAGACAATGAGAAAGCTTTATGTTACTTGTACTTCTTCCCCTGATCCTGGGACCAGGGCTGGTTTAGGGGTTTGCAGTCATGGCAACCGCCTCAGGCACCAACATTCCTGGGCACCAAATCATCATATCCAGTAACCAAATCCCCATTTTTGTTCCTTTGTGATAGGAGAGTTTTGGGTGGGTTTGTTTTGTAGCTTACTCCATTTGAGTGGTGGGTGGGCACTGAAAACATTTTCCACTCTGGAAAATAAAGGTCCCTGGGATCAACAAGATACTGGACCAATCACCAGGTTAAATTAGAGAAAACTCAGGGCTACTGTAACTTACAGCTAGCTGCCTAGTACGGCTGGGGATTCATGGGGCATAAGGACATCTGACCCCACCCCTTTCCCCCTGGTCATGCCTTCTACAGCAGGGATAAAAAAGAGTGAGTTAAGCTGTTGTTACAGCTGCTCTATACCATCAGAGTAGGCTCAGATATCTGGCCTAATGAGGTTACATTGTCTTTCAGCTAGTGCAAGTAAGACGAGAATCAAGCCCAGTATGTTCTTGGTCTATAACTCAGACTGTGTCACACAGCAATTTCCTGGGATAATATAGAGAGGAATGTATTGGTCTGTAATATAGTTTGAGATGCCTGTCTTTAAAACATTAGTAAAGTAGGATTATTGTACAGGAAATTGTAATATCATGCCTTCTCACAAGAAGGAGCAGGGAAGTAGAGAGAATGGAAGTGCTTACAGATGAAATAATAATTGCTAAATATATACTTACCAGCTTTCTGATTATAACTCAAACTAAATTTAAGTGATATATAGATGTGCACAGATTTAATTTGATACATTGCTGTCATTAAGACAAATGTCAAGTAAGTAAAGTTATTTTTGAAATACAGTAATTCTAAAAAGGCTTTTAGCTTTTATGATTGAAAATGTAACATTTTCCCAGTGTTGTCATGTAACTAGATATTGTTTCATTTAACATAATTTTAAAGGCCTAAATTACACTGAATTTGAGCCTGAAATCCTCATTAGTGACCAGGAGAACTTAAAAAAACAAACAAACAAAAAACACCTCCACAATATTGTGATGCAATTCAAAGCAACAATAATTTTAGTATTCTTCACTCTGGATGTGCTACAATTTAAAAAAAAATTAAGTACAGGACTGTATTCTTCCCCAAATAGGTTTCCTTTGTATCTTTTTTGCTTCCTGAATTTCGACAAGTTACAAACATGTACAAATAATTTATCAGCCAAATGATTTACGTAATAGGAGTACAAGCCAGTGTACAATGGTTTATTTATAATAATAGGGATATTGGAATATAGAACACTGGGCTAAAAAGAGAAATAAAAACAGCATAATACTATACACTAAAAGCTACCTGTATTTTATATGTTAGCAATAAAATGTGTTTATTTGTATTTTTGTATGTTTACATTTTTGTATATAATGGACATACCCAAATTCTATTGCTAGATAAATATAAACAAACACCAAGTAAAGTCCAATTTCAAAGCTATAATGAATTTAGAGAGCTGACCACATTGAAGTCAAACACAGGAAATGTAAACTTTATAAGTAAAAACAAGGAATGACATTTACCACATTTAAACTAATGGAATAACATAATAGATATATAGTATGCAAATAACCAAATTCAACTGCATGATAATTTCCTGAGCCAAATCCAGAATCATGATCCTGTCACCCAATGTCTTCCTGTCATTGTTCATAATGTGTTGAAATGCAACTTTAATTCTAAAACCAGCTAATGAGAGGACTAATACAATAGAACAGGGGTCGATGACCTCTGGCACGCAGCTCGCCAGGGTAAGCACCCTGGCAGTCCGGGCCAGTTTGTTTATCTGTCACGTTGGCGGGTTCGACCAGTCGTGGCTCTCATTGGCCACGGTTCGGCATCCCAGGTGAATAGGGGAGGCGGGAAGAGGTGTGGGCAAGGGTTGTGCTGGTCGCAGCTTCCCACTTTTCCAATTGGCCTGGGATGGCAAACCGCGGCCAGTGGGAGCCACGATTGGCCGAACCTGCTGACGTGGCAAATAAACAAACTGGCCTGGCCCGCCAGGGTGCTCACCCTGGCGAGCTGCGTGCCAGAGGTTGCCGACCCCTGCAATAGAACCTCAGAGTTATGAACACTTCAGGAATAGAGGTTGTTCATAACTGAAATGTTCATAACTCTGAACAAAAAATTATGGTTCTTTCAAAAGTTTACAACTGAACATCGACTTAATACAGCTTTGAAATGTTATTGTCCCTGCCCGCAGGTATATGGGATCTTGGAGAGCAATTACCACACAGGTGGGGTGCCACTTAATTTCTTTATTCAAAGAAAAAGGAAGTGGTGGGAATTTAACAATGAAATACGATGGGATGAGGTGTATAGGGTGTTTACAATAGACAATGATGGGGGGGTTCTTATTGAACAGTGTAGGGAGTTCTAACAGTGGGGTACAGTAAGTGGAGTTCAGCACAATGGGATACAGTACAGTCAATAAGCAACTCAACTTTATGTAGGAACAACTAGATGCAGTCGCTGGGAATGCAAAATGTACCAAAAGAAATGAAAGTAAATGTAGCTTCTATATAAAATGGTCAAAACAATCTCAGATAGTAAAGTGGTAATAGCTTATACCAAAAAGTAAAACATGCATCAATGAAATACAAAATATATCAAGAAAGTGGAGGCAACAATGGCGGTGTTTATAACCACAAGTAAAATGTGAATCACAGTACATGATGATACAATATGGGTGAACGTGAAATATAGCAATGTACAGTAGAAAAGAAAAAATTTTAAAATTGACTTAATTGTAGTGCTGTATAGCAGATAATCTGCAAAGAGTGTAACTAAAGCGGTCAAGAAACAGGGAGGGAGGGGAGTGAAATGATCCAGTGGAATGATGAAGAGGATGCAGCTGCAAAGCAACGAAGACTCGAAGCCCTGCGGGGTGACCCAGAGCAGTCCTCAGACGCCTGGCAGGCGGAACGTACGGGAGACAAGAGCAGCCTGAGTGCAACTTAAGGAGTCTGGGCACAAGAGGGGAAGCGCTGACTGCAAGCGATGAGAAAGGCACATGGAGAATGGGAGAGGGCTGAGGAAAAACAGGTGCGCAGCGGAAAGCACTTCAGGAAGGTGCGGGAGCACGGGGTGAAGACAAAGGAGAGTGTGATGGTGACTTCGTGTAGGGGAGGGGCACGCAAGAAGGGGAGCACGAACACAGGGATACAGGGAGAGGCAGCAGAGAAGTATAAAGAAGGCTAGAGGAGTTTAAGCATCAAGCAGACTCCCTCCCCAAAAAAAGGAGAACGGCAAAGGGTTGGGAAGTTACACAGGGGGAGAAGCACAGGAGTTGGGAAAAGTTCGGAAGGGTGAAATGCAGTAACGGGGGAAAAGCAGCAAAGCGTTGGGAAGTTCGGGGAGAGTGAGATACGGGGAAAAACAAGCAAAGGATCAACAGAGACACGGAGAAGTACAAACAGAGGAAAGATTGGAGGCGGGAAAAAACAGAAACCACGCAAAGCTTTCAGGGAGAGATCGGGAACACGCGGGAGATGAATTCAAACAGCAAAAAACCTTATCTATCATCTAACTAATCAAATGATATAAAAGCGACAAGCAGCGATATACAAATAACAAAATAGGTACAGAATACAACCAGTGCAATGGGCTTTTTTAAATCTATCTTAACCAACAACTAGGCAAAACATACAAATATCACAATTCTAGCAGAAAACTATAACATAGCAACTGTACGAGCAACCAAAACACACATGAACGCAATGGGTTGGGGGGGGCGGGGGGGGGGGGTAGGGGTGGGGGGGGGAGGGGGGGGGGTGGGGGGGGGGGGGCGGAGGCAGGTGAAACTAGCAATGCTACAATCTTAGCAGAACTATGCACTATTAAACTTAAAAAGCAAAACCTATTGGTGCACGCTTATGCTATGGGAAGTCACAGATGGGCAGAGTGGTAATGTGCCAGGATACAGCTCCCAAGGCAGTCCCCAAGGAACGCCAAGGGATGGTGCTGCAGCAGTGGATATCGGCTCAAAGCAGTGAGCCCCGAAGCAAAGCCCACAGGAGCAGAGCTGATGCGGCGGCATAACTATTTTAGCGGCAAAAGCGCCGGCGGAGTTTAAGAGAGGTTTTTAAGACCACAGACCAAGTGTAGCTTGAGTCTGTGTGCTGGGGTAAACAGAGCCAGTAGCTAAAAATAAGAAAATAAAATTATAAGAATTTCACAAGAGGGATTCTACCATCCCCAAGAGCAGCAGCAAAAGCAGAAGCAGCAACAACATCAGAAAAAGCAAAGAGGGCTTGGTACGGCGCTCCGATAATCAGCGAGATCTCTCAGAGCAGCAATTCGGTTCTCTCGTGGGGGGTTAAAAAAATGGGGTACGCTCAAAAATAAAACGAGAGCGGAGAAAGGACCCCCAGACCCCTGGCTGATCCAGACCAGGCAGCACTGCAGGGAACCTTTCTGATGTGTTGTTAAAAAATGTCTGTTTTTAAAGGCAAACTCAGGCAGTTTCCCGCAGTAATCCTGATAGGCTCCTCTCCTGTCACAGGGGAGGAGACATAGCGAAAAACTGCAGGTGAGCACAAGAGACCGTACCTTGGCAGAGTCGCCTGAACCAATAGTGTGAGTTCACCACCTCAGGACTCCAAAAGCACATGAGAGGCTGTCATGATCATGCCCAGGATCTCAAAACACATTAGGTCTTGCAGCTCTGGACATTGCCTACCCTACACCAAGCCCAGGTTTAACAAGGTGATAACAGGACCAACCCTTTGGAATAGGGCAGTGGTCCCCACTTAGCACTGCAGCAGCACAAGTGGCCATCCCTTTGAGAAGGGAAATGGCTCTTGGTAAACAACTTAAGGGGCCCTCCCTTTGAGAAGGGCAGTGGCCCTGGTAAACAACTTAACAGCCAGGGAGGGCCGGCCACAGGAGGAGAACAAAAACAAAATGGAGTATGGGGACAACTGTAAGAAACAAAATGGAATAGGGGGATAGCTGTAACAGACAGTTATTGCAGAAGAAATATGCTGCTTTTAACCATCTTAATTTAAATTGAACAAGCTCAGAATCAGTTTCCTTACCATGTCAAATAGTTTTTTAAAGTTTTTTTTTTAGTAGTTTACGTTTAACACAGTACTGTACGGTATTTGCTTTTTTTTTTCTTTTTTGGTCTCTCCTGCTGCCTTCTGCATACTTCTCATTCCAAATGAGGTATGTGGTTGACTGGTCAGTTCATAACTCTGGTTTTTCTAACTCTGAGGTTCCACTGGAGAATCTTCTTAAATAAACAAGAATGAGAGAGCAAAAGGGAATCTTGTACTATAATGATTTATGTGATACGGGCTCCAATCTCGTGCACAGGAACCACAATAGGTGGAGCTGACTATATGCAATTTTTTGAACTTCTTCAATCCTCTGGATTGTTGTGGGACAGTTTTGCCTTTGGAAGTAGTTAGAACAGCCTCAGTGCTGCTATGTCTTGTGGAATCTACCATGACCTCCTAGAGACTGCTATGGTTTCTGAAGAACATCAGAGTACACTCTGATCACGCCGTGGCCACTCCCACCGCATTTGCTGGGGCAGTGGGGGAATCTCCAGCTTGCCTTTAAGGCAATATAAGGCTGCTTTATGCTTCTACAGGGTCAACAATCTGGGCCTATGTGTTTTCCTTGTTAAAGTCTTGCACATTTTTCAAATGTATAAAGCAAAGTAGAGGGAAAACAATGAATAAGCCTGCACTTACATGACTGCATTCTCATGACATTGTTTATTGCAATTAAAATGGTTTATTGTGTCTACCAGAATGTTCTCCCAATCCTTGATATGCTGTAGTCATTATGCATAGAACAGTTCTATTCACTGCAGTAGGAAATGCACATATAATATCCACAGAATTGGACACTTAGCATGTGTAGCCTTATATGCTAACCCAGGGACTGGCAACCCCAGGATGGTTTGTTTATCTGCAGCGTCCACAGGTTTGGCCAATCGTGGCTCCCACTGGCCACGGTTCACCGTCCCAAGCCAATGGGGGCCCGTGCCGCTTCCCGCAGCTCCCATTTGCCTGGAACAGTGAAACGCACCCAGTGAGAGCTGCGATCAGCCGAACCTGTGGATGCTGCAGGTAAACAAACCATCCTGGACCGCCAGCGAATTTCCCTGATGGGCTGCATGCCAAAGGTTGCCGATCCCTGTGCTAACCTCTGACTCTACAGTATTATCTCCAGCTTTCTATCAAGAAGCTACACAAATGTGAGAACTAAATGGTTTATTACCTGTTTGACAATAGATTTTCATGAAAGAGTAAACATGAGGAGACTGCAAGTTGTGTTTAATGTGATCAAAATATTGAGATTGCTCTCTGAGTTTCCTCATGCTTTTCCTCTGTACTGGATATATATTGTGCAACGATTCACAGAAGGAAAATACTTCTCAGAATCACATTCAGAATGTGCTTCCACCCTCCAGGATGTTTAACATCTACATTTTGGTTCTAAATCAGCTGTTTTTCCTCAGTTTACCATCTCAGCTTGCATGCTTCCTTTACCTGACACCAGCATGTACCCTGTTGACAGCAGTCAGACATCTTCTGAGGCTCCATGGTCAACTGTTAAGACGGGGCTTCCTTCTTGCACATTTGCACCCCATCTTCCTTTCAGCTCCTAATAAATCTCAGAAGAGCCAGCATGAAGTAATCTATTATTGCCTGGGCCTTGCCTTCCCCATGGAAGTATCTAATGCAGCCAGTGCTGTTATTCCTCAGATGTACACTTTAAATTACATATTGGATGAAATCCTGGCCCCACAGGAGTCAATGGAAATTTTGCTTTTGACTTTGATGGGACCAGGAATTTACCCATAGAAAACCTGTATATTTTGTCACTATTATCTAATAATAAATGTTAGCTGTATTTAGATAATAGAAATAGGCCATTAAGGCAAATATTTCTTCATAACCCTAAACCTATTCCAAATAAGTAAATTTCTTTGGAACACACAATTCATGTGTGTAGAATATATACCTCATGCTTGGGTATTATGAACAAAGGTGTATTTCACCTTTGCAGGAGTCACTTTAATGGTGCAAGGCCAAATGTCCCTCCAAAGCCACCCATTTAACCACTGTATTTTCCAAACTGTCTGTTTTTGTTTTTTAGGCAATAGTCCAACTATTTTTGACTTCCAATCATAGCACTCCATAGAAAACTAGTAGAAAATCTAATACCATATATGAGACTGTCCAGTGGTGTAGATGTGTCTCCATAGATCTCTATGGGAGGGAGAGTTTTCTTTCCATAAAATTACTTTATTAAATTAAGTGTAATTATGTTAATTTGTAGGAGATGAGCATCGCATTATTATCCTGACAGAATCTGAATTGAGAGGATACGAGTTTAGCAGACAATAGTATATATACACCTTTGATTTCAGCCTGAGCATTTTATATAAATTAGCAAATGAACAAGTCTTCTTTTGATGGGTACCAGTTTACTATTCATATGCTATATGTAATAGCTGAAATTTCAGGCATTTTAAGGTTTGAGAAATTAACACATGAATAGCACAATTATTTTAGAACTCTACTTGGTAAACATCAAAAGATTATAAACTAATATCTATCATATACTATTTTTCTAAAAACAATTTACACCATTAAATAAAAGTGTAGGCAAGGAGCAGTTGTATCAGGCCCAAATCCTGCAAACACTTATGCATGTTCTTATCTTTAAGCATCTGAGTTGTCTCATTGAAGTCAATGAGACTACTCATATGTTTTAATTCAGCACATATGTAAATGTTTGCAGGAATAGGGCCTTAGTGACTTACCTACAGATAGGTAACAGTTTTTCAGGCACTAGATTTGAAAATTGTTCTTAGTTACAATTATATATATACATTATCCTGAGCAAAACTACAATTGGCATCATTATGTGGCATTGTGGGCACACTGTATTTTATCCTATTACAGTGAATGGTATAGAATATTTATTTTACAAATCCAGTGTGCAGTAAAATGGGAAGATAGTTATGTTTTTTTAAGCATGGCATTTTTATCAGGATGCACATTAACTGAATTGTAACACAAGCTAAGCAAACCAGATCAGTTGTGTATTTTCATACTATTTCATTGAAAATGTTACACACTATGTATTCACTCTGATACTATGAAAAATAATTTAAGTGCTACAATCTCTGTGAATTTCTATTTTCTAAAAAACACTCTAAATACAAACAGTTTCTGGGTTTTTAATAATTAATTTGTGAAACATTAACTTTTAATTTTTTTCCCCATTCCTTTCTTGTTTCACTGACATTCTGCTGAATTGGCTTTTCCTGCCATCTCAGCTTTTTCCCTGAAGAATGTGTGCATAGTGTACATGTAACATCCCTCAGCATCATTACAAACATAATGTCCAGATATATATGTAACCCTATGCATGTCTTCCATTTGTTGTTCAATGTCCATTTTATTTTGTGTAGCCTTTCTGTCTCCATTTTTGTAATAAAGAAAATTGAATGAAAGAATCTGTATCTGTGTTTTCTTTATTACTGGTGAAACTGCTTGTCCTTGTCCTGTATTTCCTTTATATCATATTTGGCTGACTAGAATTCTGAACTTCATGGACAACATTTTTGTTTCAACAGTTAACACCAATATTTTATCACTAAAGTGCATATCTACAATTTCCCCCATTCTTATTTTTCCTTATGTTAGGTGGCTGCTATATTATACTAGAAAAGCAATTATGTAGCTACTACTGGTCTCTTCCTTGAGATGGTTTCAGTGGCCCTGGAAACAGAAATAATTGTATCTCCTCTTAGGTCTTGTCCACACACTCGCGCAAGTTGTACCACTTTAACTATACAGTATAAAAGTGCTCTATACAGTATACCTTATTGCCATATGGAAAGGGGAGCAGACTAAATATGTAGAAGGCACCTTCATACTGGTATAACTGCATTCACATTAACAGTTCTACCCATGTAGTTATTTGTGTAAAAAGAAAATCACACTCTGTAGCCAAAATAGTTACACAGTACAAAAACTGTATAGATTAGTTTTACAGTAATTATGCAATAGTATTTAGAATTTAAATTGTGCTGATGAGCTCACAACTACTGTATTTGTATTTACCCCAACTTTAGTGAACAGGCAGAAAATCCCACTGAACCCTGTAAGTATGTTGTCAGTCCAAATATAGTGACTAATCAACATAGGTCAGCTTCACCTTTCAGGCCTTCTGACTGTGTTCTCTCTAAATAATACTGTCAGCTGGTACAATGTTGCTAATCAGAACTGTGTGGAGTGCACACACCGTGATTTGAGTTCAACAACTGGCAAGACAAAGGCATTTTCCTTTTTCTTCACTTAATAGTAATACAACACTTATATAAAACCATACCTTTTCTAAACCCTCCACAAACATTGGCTGATACCTTACAACACTTCCATGAGATAGGTAGTAAATGGTATTGTTCCCAATTTAAAATTAGGAAGCCAAGCACAGAAGTTAAGTCACTTACCCAAGGTTATATAATGAGTCAGTGGGAGAGCTTATGACACAAAAACTACCCTAGTTGGATACAGTATGGAAGAATTATGGGCTATCTCCTCTTAGCTTCCCTGTTGAGGAAGCATGTAGGAAGGAGAAGGTGGCATTCTGAGAGCCAGATGTGTTCTAAAGAGCCACAGCCGAAGAATGGCCCTTGTTGCAGCTGGGTGTAACTCAGGGCAGCCTCCAGTGATGATGAGATCATGTAGGTAGCTTTGAGCCATCTTTGCCCCTTCTTGTGCTGAGTGAAGTTCTGGTGCAGCTGAGAATCCAGGTCTATAACTTAAGTCTTTGTGTTAGTGATTGAATTCATGTTCATCCTCATCCAGCATTAGCTGGTGTAAAGATTTGCATTGAAGATACATTAATATTAAATGCCAGATCCTACAGGCCCTGTATAACTGAAACTCTCATTGAAGTCAAGGGGACATGAACACATACAGGGCTTAAAGATGCTGTTTCTGTGTTAGCATTTCACACTGATGATCTGTCCCTATTTCTCTAAGGCCCTAGACCCTTCTTTAATGTGATTTTCTGCCATCCAGTCTTTTGCCTACTTTTTCAAGTTATGAAATCAATTGGGACAAGCCAGAAATTTTACTCTTAATAAATGTTGCTACAGTACCATGCCCATTTGTAAATTAACCCCTGAAATGAAAATCACAAAGATCAAAAATTTGGAAGTATATTTAATGACCAATTTCAATTCCACCTTGTATTTCAAAAACTGTCTAGGTTATAGGTGTCACTTCCTAATGGTAAAGAGAGTAAAAACTGTGAAGAAACTTATTAATACCTCAGCTCAGCTACACTCTCAGAATACTTCTGCTTCTTTATTTTGCATTATCTTTAGATGGGGCAGTATTGTGCATTGCTGCTTAAGCAAATGTATGATTGAAGTCAATGGGGAGGCCTGTTTAAAGATTGATGGCATGATATTGCCCATCAGATTATCTCTTTCTCCTCAGTAAATGCTTGTGCACTCATATAGATGCATTTGTCAAAAAATGTTGTTTTCCCAGGATAGATGGTGTGAATTTTACCCAATACAGTGTTGTTGTTTTTTAATTTGGCTTTTCCCCCCCCTAAAATAGGGGATCTTCTGAGAAAGAATGTAAATGATGAATTCCTCGTCTGTGTTTGTGTGTGTGTGTATGTGTGTGTGTGTGTTTATTTTAAGGAGAGACACACAGCATTACCTTAGACATAATTAATGTTATGCATACGTGTGTTTCACTAGCCCTAATAAGTCTTTCAAGTTCTGTAATGACAATGGAGATACAGAGTTGAGTATCCAGCTAGACCAGTGATATCAGCCTTTTCAGCCATATTATATTCAGCCAAATTATTATCTCAGGAAAGCCAAGGAACCACAATCAGCACTCTGAAGGATGCGGTGATCAGGCTTTTCCTGCTAGTATATAGTCAGATAGCATAAATTAGAAGCAACCTGCTCTGGGGCAGATAATCAGAGAGTTGGTTGTTGGGTTTTCAGTTTCTTCTCCTTTCCACCTCTCCTGGGCTGCCCCAGATAGCTGTGTGCAAAAGGAGACCCATTCTTTGCTAGGCACTAGGCCCGGGCAGAACTAGTCTATTGTGTATCTGGCTCTTTCCATGGCACTCACAATATAGCAGGGAAGCAGGTAGTTGAGCGATCAAGGGTATGTGTACAGTACAACAAAAGCCCAGGGTTAGAAGAACACAAGTTAACATTTCTTGGGTTTGTTAACCTAACGCTTGAATGTAACCCCAGTTCTACTGGACTTGTGCTCTGGAAATATGTCAAAAGTATCTCACAATTGCACTGACCAAATTTCTATGTCCTCTAGAAAGTCAAGTTTGGTGGACAGTCAAGTTTTCCCACACAGCACTACAAACAAAGGGCATCTACACTGCATTATGGGGATCAAAATTTAACCACCCGCAGCCCAGACTGCCCTAGTGCTCTTCCAATATGTGGCCACTGTAGCCCTTTGTTTGTGGCGCAGTATGGGAAACTTTGACTGTCCACCCAACTTGACTTTTCCAGAGGACAAAGAAATTCAGTCTCCAATTGTGGGATACTTTTGGTGGACTCTCATACCACAAGTCCACTAGCACTGCATCTACACTGCAAAGCAGTAAGGCTTGACTCCGATTTGGACTCTCCAACACAGTGATGTCTTGGGACCAAGCCCTGGTTTAGCGCAGTTTATGTGTAGTCAGAAGAGGGTTGAGCCTGAGTTTGACCCCTGGACTTACGTTGTGGTTTAGATATACCCTTACTTCTTCCTCCCCTGTGACACAGCAGGTATCCACTGGGGGAGCTGCTGAGCAGCTGCAGAAAGGAAGGGCCCAGAGCTGCATGAAGTACTCCCAGGTCAGAGCAGAAGTGCTCCTGGAACTGCAGGGGAGGGATTTCAGATGCCAGGGATAATTCAAAGCCTTCTTTTTAAATATCAAAAGCCATGGCTCCAGAAATGCATTTCAATAAACAATACAATATATATTTTCTTGTTAGCACAATCATCCTCAAGAGCTATCAGTTGGACACCCCTGAACTGGACTCTGAATTCCCTGTACACCATTCTGGCTATTGCATTCACATCCACTTTTAGATCCTTTCACATTGCCAGAATGGTGTAAAAGGACTTTACTGTAAAGGAGAATTAGCCCTAATAGCTCATTTGTCTAAAAGGGTCATTAAGAGACAATCCTCGCCTAAAAAATAGAGGAAAAATGCATTTGGAAAGACTGCGTTTCTACAAGAGCTAATTACGGCATATATAATTCAAAGGAAGGCCTCTCTTGGATTTACAAGAAAAGCATAACATTCTTGATAAGCATAATTTCTGATGCTCACAGTTCAGAAACTGTATCAGCTCTAAAACTGACACTCTCAACTATGAAATTGAAAATATCAACCACTTTCACCCACATTGTCTATCATTTACGACACATACTTCCATATCTGATCCTGTTGTACTGAAGTCAATAGGAGTTATGCAACTGACTTCAGTGTTAGCTGGCTTATGGCCATATCTAGCAATAAGCTAATTTATTACTGGGTTTATCTAAGATGGTAGACATTTGACTTTCTTTCATTTAATGACAAGGAAAGAGTTTAGGTTAACATTCTCAATATATCTACAGCAGGAGGAGTTATATGGTCCTCTTATTTCACAAAGACTGTCAGAATCATACCAAGCAACACAGGGCATAATTGGTCATTGTGACAGGGTGTACTAGGCTCAGAGGCCCCCTGCTGGAGGTCTCATGGTCCTACCACACCCTACCCCAGGAAAGAACAGTAGAGGTGGGCACTCCAGGCTGCCTAGAGAGGCTGTGAGAAAGCACCCAACTGGAGAAGAGGCAGCAGGGAGCAGCCAATCAGAGTCCTGTAGGCTCACATGAAAGGCGCTGCTGGACAGAGTAGATTCATTTGCTGGCAAGGACTAGGAGAGTAAGGAAGGTGCTCCTGGCTGGCTGAAGGGGTAAGCCGGACTTCACCCCTGGGGTAAGGGTGAGGGTGAAGGTTCTGGGGCTGCAGGGAAGTGGCCCAGGGAACAGCAGGAGCAGTAACAGAGTAAAAAGGGATGCAACATGTGGCTGATATTTGTAGAGTCCCTGGGTTGGGACCTGGAGTTGTGGGCTGGTCCAGGCTCTTCCCACCAGCCACTAGGGAAGTGGCTTAAGCCCTGATCAAGGGAATGGTCCATGGATGACCTGGCAGTGGGTAAGCTTTTGTAGGACTTCGATATTTCCTGTAAGAGGAGAGAACTGAACTTCAAGTAGCGAACTTCAGCTGGAGAGTGGGAGTCAGTTGAGGCTTGCCAGGAGGCAAAGAGTCTCCAGGGAGGAAGGCTGGGGACACTGCTCCATTCCAGAGCAGAAACCATTTGGGTGCTAGCCCAGAAGGGGCTGAGGAATAAGCCTAGGGAGGGATGCAGGAAGAGACCAACTGAGGGACTGGGATAGGCCCCATTGGACTTCTACCCTGGAAGGGGTTTGTTTTGTTCACATACGGACTGTTACCAAAGATCCACTTGATGAGGGCGATAGCCAGCAGGAGGCACAGCCAACAGCGCAAAGCTGAAAAAAGAGCAGGCACGCAAATACCGGACAGTGAACGCTCATGAGAGACATGGACCCCATCACAGTCATAGTCTACTATGCTGCCTTTTACCTATGTGTTCTAGGAGACAGTTATAGATGATTTCAAAAAAAGAAAATCAAACAGACTCCACTAACATTCAATATGTCTTTGTTAGAATCCAGATCTGTTTCCATCAGGAAACAAATTGAGAACAACATTGTGGATTGTCACTAACTTTCCCCTTCACCCTGACATGCTCATAAAAAAATGCTTGCAACAAAGGCTATGGCTTAAAGACTAGCGGCTACAATTTTTAATGCAATTTTCATTAAATCTGATGGTAGACCTATGAACCGTTGGACACTTACCCGGCCCTGTGGTTACATTGCTAAATACAGACCCCTGTGCCTATGCAACACACCCATGCCAGGCAAACTAATGGCGGATGGTATAGCCTCATTTAAATTCCTCCATTGTTTTTTCTCAGTGAAAGAAGTGATTGGTCCTAAAAAAGAGCTCTCATACTACTGCTGAGAACCTGGGTTCGTGCCCATAAACACACATTCACTTAAACTCTTGCAATGATCAGTTTAGCCAACAGCTTTCCCCTTATCAAATCTAAGTATGGGCCAAACGAACTCTTCTCGTTATCAGAGATCTTACCTACATTTTCAATGTAGGAAAATATTTACCCAGCAAAAAATGTGACAAGAAAGAAGTTCTTACAAAGACTACGGATACACTGATAATAGATATGAAACTATTTTGTAAAACCATAAATATGCATTTTAGCTGCTTATCAATTGAGAAATATTTTATTATGTACAACTGTGAAAGTAGTTAAATTTCAAAGATGAGTCTTTTTAATATTTGAACCAGTGACTAATTACTTTGCTTAAATGAAGTACAGGCCATTTAATTTGTTTTTTTAATTTGAATTGTATCATATTCATCAAAGTTATGTCCATTACACCTCTGGCATTTTCTGCTTTTCTCTTTCATTATAAGGCAGGAGTAGGCAACCTATGGCACGGATGCCGAAGGCAGCACGCGAGCTGATTTTCAGTGGCACTCACAGTGCCTAGGTCCTGGCCACCAGTCTGGGGGGCTCTGCATTTTGTTTACTTTTAAATGAAGCTTCTTAAACATTTTAAAAACCTTATTTACTTTACATACAACAACAGTTTAGTTATATATTACAGACTTATAGAAAGAGACCTTCTAAGAATGTTAAAATGTATTGCTGGCACGTGAAACCTTAAATTAGAGTGAATGAATGAAGACTCGGCACACCACTTCTTAAAGGTTGCCGACCCCTGTCATAAGGTGTGCATGTAACTATTTTTTTTTTATTTTCTCTCCCTAGTTCTATTTTACAAAACAATTACAACTGTGCAAGTACTCAGATGGTCTTGATTCTCAGCACTATGCTCAAATATTGAATGTTATAGTTTACTTTTTATGTGACTATCCAAAAATAATGCAGCGATAATTAATTATTGATAAATTTTACAAAATAGAAACATATAGCAAAGAAGAAATAAGATAAAAATACACAATATAATGTTGTCAAGCTGAAGTCATGATCAACATTTTAGGTGACAACTGCCCCAAAAAGGCAGCTAGGACATGAATGCCTCTTGTGCTAGCCTATAATAGATGACTAGTAAATAAGAGGTGTGCTGTAGTAAAATGACAGATTTGCATGAACTCACACAGGAAAATGATAAAAGAAAAAAAAATACCATATCACCTGTGAATGAATACTTTTCACAAACCGATCACTCCATATCTGACCTATCAGTCCTCATCTTCAAAGGAAACCTGCTCAACACTTGAGCCTGGGAGCTTAAACTCATAAATTTGCTCGACACTAAAAACCATAGTCTTAATAAAGACACCGGTTTTATGGCTTATTAAAACAATCTGTAACCCACTAACCTCCTTCTTTGTCCTATGACTACAGTGGTGTTAATGGGCCACTGCACTATAAATGGGCCCACAGAATATGTGTTGACTACTTACCCTAAACAATCTATATTTAGCTGTGCCACTGAACATGTGTCCCAAACCTGAAGAAAATGTCTGGGTAAGCTTCCCACCAACAGAAGTTGATCCAATAAAAGATATTACCTCATCCACCTTGTCTCTCTAGATTTGCTCATGAAAGTTATACATAACAAAACTGTATGACTGTCAAAGGAAAGAGTAAATTATGATAAATGTCCAATTACTGGCCTGTCAGATTCCAAACTATTCATATTCATGAAGTATTGAGTAAGAAATAATTTCACTATCTGAGCCAGTCAAATTAAATGCAGCCACGTCATTATTTTCTTTTGATTTCCATGTCAAAATGTCACTGCATTGACAAACTCATACATACTTTTCCATCAACAATAACACAGAATTTGACCAGAAAAAAGAAGTATTTTGCGCTTTAATGGCCATTAGAAGAAACTGAAGAATCAAAACCATTTTCTTATTTGACAGACTGGACCTGGAGAATATTATTTCCTTCTTGGCCCATCATTAGAATATTTTTGCACTTCTGTACACACTGTATACTTCTGTCTCTATCAGTATTGGACATAGAAGACATAAGAAAATCCAACTTACATTGGTAAGGAATGATAGTGAAGTGTAATGGCTCAGAGACTAGATAGCTAGACAGTAGTTGCTTTATTCTTTAAAAATAAAGGAAATATAAGGTATTTAAGAGTCTAGTCCCCAATCCTACATAACTGAAGTTTTGTTATTGACTGCAATGAGGGCAGGAGCAGGCCCCTAGCGAGGAGGAATAAGTGGAATATGTAACCAATTCTTAAAAAAGGTAATAATAATTTATAATAATCAAATGTAAAAGATTATGTTCTGTAAGGCTTCCTCACTCTGCTGAACACTATATCACACAGATAGTACCAACTGAATTCCATTGTACTACTCAGTAGTTACTCACCAACATGAGTAAGAGTTGCACTGTCTAGCCCTAAACTGCTAAATCCTAACACATGAATCTTATAAGGTCTGATACTATTTTCCAGTTTTACAGTCTGGAAAAGGATTATTTTCAGCATTATCCTAGGTGTTTGAAATAATGCAATACTACATAATAGCTATTTGAATGCCTGTCAAAAGATACTACTTTTTAATCAAAAGCAAGAGTTTTTAATGAACTAAATAAGACTTGGAAGCCATTAAATCCAAGCAAAGTCCCAGAGCCTTTATAGATGCAATAACAATATATAATGTGACTTTAAATATGGTTTTTAAGGATATTAGATGTGGAGATGCCACCATTTGGCATCATGGCAGTGTGAAAGAGATGACAAACAAGGTAATTCCTTCCACCTGCCACTTTCTTTGGTAGTATTTTCAGAAAATATCTCTCCCCCATAGTTATCAGTTCCTTTAGCTTCCTGACTCTTCAGTTATTATTATTATTATCATTGGGGGGGGTATTTTGAAGGAATTAGTGGATTCTAGACATAACACAATGGTTCTGACTCTTCACTGCCCTACATCTAATACAGTCATTTACACAGTCCAAAATGGATGTAAAATGCTACAGCGGAATGGTAGGCTTTAACACCATTGCACTGGTATAAATAACTGCAAGGTTCAGGGCAATGGAGAATCAGCTGCAATATTTTTTAATCTGCAATTGAGCAAAAAATATTAAAACGCGTGTAAGTACAAAGGTGGCTTTTCCTATGGGGGAGGTATCATAAGCCTCTTTCCCAAATCTGGACCTTAGCGTCCAAAATGTGGGGGCCTAGCATGAACTTCCAAGCTTAATTACCAGCTTGGATCTTATCTCGCTGCCACCAGACAGGAATTACAGTGCCTGCCTCGCTCTGGTCCCCAAAACTTTCCCTGGAGGGACCCCAAGACCCAGAAGCTCTGAGTCTTACCGGCAAGGGAAATACTCCACTTCCCTTCCCCCTCTCTCTCCCACCCAGACTTTCCTCTCTGGGCTAACCTGGGAGTATTGATGCAATCTTTTTACATCACAATACCAAGAAGCATGTCTCCTTTATTCCACAAAGAGACAAATCCCAAATACAAGGAAACAGAAATGATTCTCTGTCTCTTTTCCCCTCCCACAAATTCCCTGGTGCTGCAGAGCTTATCCTCTGTAGATCTAACACAAAGAGAATTCCCTCCCCTTGTTCCTTAGCCTACCCAGAGAGAAAAACTCAAACAAGTCTTAAAAAGAAAACTTTATATAAAAAAAGAAAGAAAAAAGACATCAAAACTTCTCTGTATCAAGATGACAATAATACAGGATCAATTGCTTAAAAGAAAAAAATGAATAAACAGTCTGATTCAAAAAGATATCCAATTTGAAACATTCCAGCAAGCTACACACATGTAAATACAACCAAAACAACATAAAAGCCTATATTGTTTTTCTACCTGTACTTACAATTTGGAAACAGAAGATTAGAAGATAGAAAGAACCTTCTCATAGCTGAGAGACAGACAAAAGACCCAGACCCAAGATAAAGAAGACCCACAAATTCCCTCCCTTAAGCTTTTAAAAAATCCGGTTTCCTGATTGGTCCTCTTGTCAGGTGTTTGGTCCCCTTTGTTAACCCTTAACAGGTAAAAGAAACATTAACCCTTAGCTATCTATTTATGACAGGAGGCATTTCAAGTATCATTTGTGTATGTATAATTTTTGCACATAAATACCTGCATGTGTACTTTTTGTGCTCTATTACAGAAGGCATGATACATGGGTGATGCATGGACATGCAAGCAATAGAAGTTACACACACAAAAGCTATTTGAATACACAAGTTTTGCATGTAAGAATGCTGTCTCCCTTGCAGACAGGCAATAGAGTCTATGTTCTGGATGTAGAGGACAGTATATGAGTTGTGCTTGTACAGCTGTGTGTGCATATTCAAGCGAAAGCAGCCTTCAGAATACCTGTAGTAACTACGTACAGGGGTGGATAAAGCACAAGTTTTGGAATCAATAAATACTCAGTTTGAGTCTACAAAATTACGTATTTCCACTCATTTCTCCCCACTTAGGAGGAGATTCTGAATTAATTGCCAAATTCCTCTATTTCCCTCCCACCTACTTTATTTAAAACTCTTTACTCCGATGCTAAACAAACGTATTACTAGACATTGAAAATACAATTCAGTATTGAAGAGTTTGGAGATTGCCAAAAACTTTCCACCATTTATTTTAAAAACTTGCAATACTTTTATTGTTAAAATCCTGGAAGTTTCATGAATTTTTGTCCTCTGATAAGTACTTATTTGAAGAAGTGGATGCACATGGTGCTTTTTTGAAGTTGGCAGTTCCTTTCATTACCATGACGTTAATGTATATCGTATTCTTTATGCCACATTCTGTGCAATTGAAAGCATATTATACTAAAAGCAGCATTGATTTGACAAATGACAAAACGCATGGCAAATATGGATTTTTTTTAGATCAGTGTTTTAAAAGGTATAGTTATGGTTCGATTACTAAAGGTGGGTATATAATAAACCTTTCAAGGAATATGTTCAGACTCAATTCACTCAAATTAACATAGAATTAATAGGATGTGTATTAAGTGTGCAATATACTAGGGAAGCCATGTACAGAAAGAATGTAAAAATATATTACTATTGTAGCACATCACAGAAGGCAGCTAGCACTTTAAATCCATGTGATACATTATGGAACATTTTGAAAAGTGTCCTGTTGACTTCAATGGAAGCTGAGTTAGGCTAACGCTGAGTCCCACTGACTTCAATGGGAGCAGAGTTAAACTAGTGCAGGTCACTTTTGAAAAATCAAATCCTCAAACTATATTTCAGAAACAGAAAAAAAATAAGCAGTAAAAACATGCACTTTTAGGAATAAACATTAAATTATTGCAAATATCCATAGTAAGGAATGACAGGATAGGATAATGAGTCCATCAGTATTAGAAAACCAGTAATGAAAAACCTATGGCATCACAACCATCAAGTCCAGCCTCAGACTTTGGTGAAGTTGGTGCCACTAACCTCAGGGTAAGCCAGGGAGACAGGTGTGCTGAAGCAAAATGAGGAAAGTTGTCTACTGGGGCACGGATTAGACCCTCACATGCCAGTATAAAAGTAAGTCTGCATGAAGGAATAAAAAGGGCAGAAGAGACACAGATATCAGGAAAACCAAGGACAGAAGAGGGATCACATAGTTGCTGTCGTAAGAGGAAGAAAAGTTCAGATAGAATGAATGTGAGAGAAAGTGGGAGGCAGTCAGAAAAGTAGGGGTCAGAAGTGAGGGAAGGAAAGGAAAGACTCAAAAGAAAGAGAACCTAAGCAATGGCAAGGAGGAAACAAAACAAGAAAGATTTACTGTATGGAGCAAATTTTGAACTAATGAATGGAAATACAGCATATGCAATTCATAATTAACCCATGGAACTCATTGCTACATAATAATGCTGAATCCAGATTTTTTCAAACTAAAGTTAGGTTCTTATATATTGAGCAGCTAGCAGCCAAGGTTGAAACATTGGGACCAAGATCTTAATGGATTCACAAAAGTATTAGAGATTTATATGTGGAAGGCTAACCTCCACAGGCACTTTAGATTGTAAAAAAAACAAACCTTATACCTAAATACATCAGCTGAACATTAAGAAATGGGTCAGAAGAGGAAAATTCTGCAGACAGGTTACAACATAATTATTCCCTACAGAGTTTCATTTTCCTTTCTCTGAGGCATCTGGTGCTGACAACTGTCAGAGTCAGAATATTTGGCTAGATAGAAGTTAGATCTGAACGAGTATGCCACATTTTATGGGCCACATCATTGTCTTCTGCAGTAAATCATTTGGCAGAGACTTGAGAGGATGAACTTTGAGGATTATTTCATGAAGATTTCCCCTCATTGTTTCATTGAGGTGAAGGAACTGGGCTTGCCCAATTCCCACAGAGCAGACTACAAGGCCTGCCTCCTAAGCTTGGGGGATCCTGCTGGAATCCAGAAGCCATCACAGAGGGAGTCGCAGCACCCCTCGCTCTTGGTTCCCATTGGAGCATCACTACTAGATACTCTCTTTGGCTGTGGCTGGTCTGGGGCCATATGGGTTAAACAGAAAGATAATGCAGCCACTGAGTGTATTATCTCTACGTTTCATGAGCTGCAGGGGGACAATGAATGTGAATCCCTTCTCCCAGATTTGGTCTATCACTTCTCCTTCAACTGAACAGGTCTTTCAGCACCCCCCACCACCCCGAACAGTCCCCAGAGCCTTCTTGAGTTCCAAAATTGGTTGGGGCTGTGAAGTTCAGCCTGTGTTTGCATGGGTTGAGGGAGATCCATGTCTGGAAAGTTCTCTTCGGTCTCTCAGGAGCACAGTCCAAGTCTGTGTTCCTAGTAGGGCTGATGTATTTCCAGAATTGCTATTGGAGACAGAGTTCACGATGAAATGATGAACACGTACACATTTTGGTCTATTCTATCACAAAGTGCAGTAGTTCAGAGAACTGCAGTGATGCATTCTGGGATACATCAGTGCTATACAAAATAGTGACAAATTTTGAAGTATTTCATGGACTTTTTCACATTTTCATTTCAAGTGATTTGGCACCTACTTTTCACAGCTTCAGAAAGGCAGGAGTGACTAGCCCCTCTATAGCCACTCAAAGGGAGTGAGAGTAAGGAGCCTCCACTTCCCTTGCACAGGCCAGTCCTGGGTTTCCCAGAATCACAGCCCTGCTAGAGTTAATGCTGCCTATCCAAAAGATGTTTGTGCAAGGAAGTATAACAATCACAAGAAATAATATGCTGAATGAATTTTACCCATAATGAGAGTGTCTGCTCCTGAGACATAGGGCCTTCATTGATGCATTCGAAGGGCTTGATCCTGAATGTCTTGCACATCCTAAGAGCTCACTGACTTTACTGGGAGTTTTTCTTAAGTAAAAAATGGATTATCAAGCCCAAATAAAGTATGAATATACAGAAATAGTGAAGAAGAAGAAGAAAAAGGGAGCATTTTTTCCATAGATTTTAAAACATGATTTTTTCTTGTTTCAGTACACGATTTATTCCAGTCATGTATGTAGTGAAGGATGTTTGGGATAGCATGTTGTACCAACACTCTTGTTTTTCAGTCTTGTTGATGAATAGTATGTAAAGCTCAGAATGAATAGCCTGAACTGACGTGAAATTGAAAAGTTACTAAACTAGGGCTTTGCTTCAAGACTCTAAAATGTACGAAGTGATTGTTTATTTTCTCAGCGAGATAAAGCAGCACTGCAAGCAAAACAAACAGAAAAGAGCCCATATATGTGTCAGAGCAAAGGAACAAAAATAATAGAAAGACAGGATTAATTTATGAGATTCTGATTTAAATCCAACATTACATTAGTTAGTCATATCTACTTTTTAAATTTAATTTGGCAAAACAGTGCTCTTGCTTTCAATGACTAAATAACATGCCCTCAGTATTTGCAGTGATTCCTCTGTAGTATAGGATAGTAAAAGGAGTTCTGCAAATACTGGAGTCATGTTATCTAAGATAAAGTCAGAAAGGTTTTAAACATTTAGTTATGTTTTATATGCAGAACCTAGCAGGCAACCAGAGGAAAGAACTAATTACTTTCAGATCTCAGAAAGCTATATGTGTGCTTATAGTCAAAGCTATAAACCCAAGTATAGTAAACTTCTCTTGTGCTAATGAACCTATAGTATGCTATGTGGATTAATTATTGCAGTTCTGAAATAGGAAATACTGAGTGGGATAGAAATGTTCTTGTTAGTAGTAGCAGTAATATTGTGGTAGCACCTGTGGGCCCCAGCTGAGGTCTGAGCCCCATTGTGCAGGGTGCCGTACGAGCTCACAGTAAGAATAAAGCAGTGGGGGCGCAGACTGCTACCGGCCATGTAGTTTGTCCCTGAGCCATCTTGCTAATGGAGCAATGATGGCTCCAGTAGGTGCCATGTTGTGGGTACATCTTACTGTCCCTCCAAAACTAAACAATGTGTGCCTCGTCCTAACATGTAGAAGATTGGATCTTGGCCATATCTTCCAACCAACACCTCACACCAAATCACTGCTCTTGGAACCATGTACTGCAGTCAGGCATGTAACATGTTCCCCATCCCTGCCAATGGTCAACTACATTAGTTATTGATTCTTCTGTGCTGTTCTGTAGGTACATGGGAAGGAAGAAGCTCCTTCCAGGAGATTAAGGACATAGTCATAAAAAAAAAAAGACTTTGATTTCAGCATGGGTCTTTTTCTGAAAACTGTTGATATCAGATGAGACTTCAGTCATACATTGATTAATGTACAGTATCTTTCATTCCCCTGCATACGTACCTATTCAGATCCTTTGTATCTGCATAATTTACTTACAAACATTCAAATGGGGGGAGGGGAGAGGCAGCTGAAAATGAAAGGGAAACTTCTCTAACATAAAGAGGGAGACAAATATACATCAGTCAAATATTAATGACTCAGAAGATGTCTCAGCCAATCCTGAATCATAAACAATTGCCAGAATCTCCTTGTGCAAGACACCAATGCTGCTATAATAGGCATTTCCCTCAGATGGCTGGGTATTTGTGATCAGGAAGAATTAATTATGCAGCCTTCTCAATCACTAGGTGCCTGCTTTTCTTGCTGGCTGAGAGTCTGACACACATTATCCTCTGTTGACAGGAATAATAATACCTGACTGAGATTTAAAAATAAAGTTGTGTGGGAGTTTTAGCTCCTTATGAAAAAGACCTATAAAATAAGACTCTTTCCAGAGATGGGTGGGTGGGTGGATATTTGTTTTTTATAGGGCACAGTTTCTGCTCAACAAAATTCTATAGGATGGTTCAAAACTGTATAGAAATGATCTCTTTTAATATTAAATTCTGTAGGTATTTAGAGGCATTTCTCTAGAACCTCATTACATTCTATAGGACTCTGCTGGTTTCATTATTATTAACATCTATATTTTTCCATACAATGAGTATATATTTCAGTCTTTTTGACAATCTGGATTAAATTATTAATTCAAAGTATATTTGTATGTAAGGTACCCATTGGCTGTACAGCATTTCAGAGTTACAGGAGTACTGTAAGTCAGGGCATGTCAGTCTTTATCTAATGCGTGCAGGTATCAGAAGTCACGCTTGGCAACATTTAACTTGGAAATTTTACATCAAAAATAAATAAACTAATTCATCTCAAATGTCAGGATTCCAAGACTGCTGGCAGGGACATTGCATAAATGATTCATTATTTTCACTGTGGCTATGCAGTGTAGCGGTTATCTAATGTTTTCCTTTATATGTTAAGCTTTTTTGGGAAAGGACTTCAAAGGGAAAAATATTAAATTCTGTTTTATTACATGATAAACTTCTAAATAATGGTGTTATAATAAAATAACCCATACAAAATGGCATGACATTGATTGCAACAGAATTAGAAAAACCCAGCTCCCTTTAAAACAGGAGTTTCCACTTTTCCTTTTTAGATCTCCATAACATACATTAATGAAGCATATATTTGTGTTAAAATTATGCATTGATTTAGTATATACAAGCAACATCAACTTATTACAAAGCCCAGATACACTGTATTTTAGTTAAGGAATTTAATTAAGCAAAAAGTAGAAATCCATCTAAAAATTATGTACTTTAACTAATTTGGTCCAAAGTATATTGGCAGTGCTGGTGGGGGTAGAGACATGGAGAGAGAAAGTTAAAAGCACTGTCAAAATCTTTGCCAGTTTGTGATTATACATTTTGCTCTCTGTCATCGCAGCGCTTGTTTATACTACTGTTGAACAAAATCCTGCCCTTAGTCTAGCAGCTGGGAGGGTACCAGTACTTTGCTGACTGGATATCTGGAACATCATCAGTAGGCAAGATAGCAAGCAACAACACACTGCTGTGTGCTATGTAGTAGTCCCTTGTGTAATTTATTCATGGATTCTATCATGAGAAGCATAGCAATAGTCAGTCTATGTATGGATTCTGTCCCTGTCTAGAATACCCCTACCCATTTTTTGATCTAGATTCCTTAGCCCTCATGTTGTGAGCTATTGTGGAGGTGTTTTCCAACCTCAGAGGTCAGACACAATTCCTCTTCCATACACAGATAAAAATTTCATTATGAGCTTCCTAAACCTGCCCCCCCCACCCCACCCCCAGCACCTGGTAGGTTTTAGTCTAAAATTCAATGTATCCTGCATTTCCATTAAAAAGCCATTTTCCAGAGATGTGTACATCCAGAAATTAGCTTTTCCTTGGACTCTAGAATATAGGCAGATCCACTGCAAAATACTTCTTTCACAATTATTATTTAAAAAGTGTTTTTTTTTAAGGTGCAGGTGAGAACAAGACAAGGCCTGATCCTGCAAATATTTATGACCATACATACCTTTTCTCATAGGAGTAGTCCTGTTGACTTCTCTTAGGCTATTCATGTGTAAGTGTTTGCAGGATTAGGGCCCATGTTTACTTCTTTTAACACATTTCTTTCCATTTTAATTCAAACCTGGATTGTCAAGGGCAAAATACAGGTTTTAAGCCTCCTTCTCAATGTAGAATAATCCTATTTAAGTATTTTTGCAATGTATGTGTTTTATTAAATGTTCAGTTTAAAGATTGAGTTTTGTATAATGTTTAAAATGTGTTTCCGTGTTAACATTGTGATTCCGTGGTGTTGTGGAATTATATGATATAATGAATTATCAGTTAGATAACACGTTCTAAAAAGTGTCTTTATTTTTCAGCTAAGCATGTTTTCAAACACCTGAACATAATCTCAAAATCATCTATATTTTGGGGCTAAACTTTTTAATCCTCTAAACTTCTAATCTTTACTTTCATTTGTACATAGGCAACTCCACTTTAAGTCAAAGGGAGTGGCAACTCCACATTAAGTCAAGGGAGTTACACATGTGTAGAATTTGGTTCACAGGAAAACATTATAAACTAAAGCAATTATATATTTAGGACCATGCTCCTGCAGCAACTTATGTGCTTAATTTTAGATGCCTGGTTAGTTGCATTGATTTAAAATTGGTTCCTTCGTGAGACTGGGGTTTCCTTTTTAGTCCAAGGCATCCTTAAATTGTTGGGAAAAAATGTTATTTTCCAACAGAGACTTTATTTACAAAATCTAACCTTTTCTTTGTTTTTAAGATACCCTTTTTAATGGCCTTGGGCTCGGTGCAGTCATTGGCCTAGGAGTAGCAGCCCTTTTGTTAATCCTTGTTGTGACTGACGTCAGCTGCTTCTTTGTACGGCAATGTGGATTGCTAATGTGCATCACTAGGAGAATTTGTGGAAAAAAGAGTGGCTCCAGTGGAAAGAGTAAAGAACTAGAAGAAGGAAAAGCTGCATACCTGTGAGTATCAATAATATATCTCAGGAAAATGCTTAAAACAAAAGTTTTGTCTGTCCAAGATGTGAATATTACCTTGGTGTTAAGTTTGCGATATGACAAAAGTCATGCTTCACAAGTTATTTCTACTACATGGGACAATCAATGAATCTTTATGTTATCCTGATGTTTGCACTGTAAGGTAACAATGGTGGTATATCAGACATATGGTAACTGATGGCAAATGTTGCTTTTTAAAAGGATTTTAAGAGCCCCTGTTTTGGCTATTTAAACTATTCTGCCATAAGAGGGACAAAGTTCCTGAGTGATTAATATGCACAGGAACACATGGGAACAGATGATGGAGCCATTGTAGTTCCACACACACTCTGCTCGTACTGGAGCTCCTAATGCAGTGACTTGTGATGCCAAAATTCTGACTCCTGTACATCCTACAATATTGATGCCAATGAATAGCCCCAGGAAAAGAGACAAGGGCACACTGGCTTGTTGCGAAGTTTGTGAAGCAACATTCTATCTTAACAAGTAGAACTAGTTCTAGACAAGCTGAACAGCTGCTACCACTGACATTTAACATTAAGCCTTTTGTGGGCATTTAAAAAAAATAGAAAGGAAAAAGGTTAGATGTTATAAGAAGGACATGGTGGAACTATAAATTAATACAAAGTGAGATTTTACTATAATGGCTACTGCAAATACTTGCTAAAAATAAAATAAGTGATTAAGAAAAAAAACACATGCCAGGGGGGAAAAAGCCATATTAATTGGAGGTATATGAAGGAACAGTTCATTTATGTGGAAGGAAATGTCCTTAAGTGCTGAGAGATCCATGAAAGCTATGGAAGTCGTCCATGTATTTCCTGGTCATATAAGTCAACGTTACTTTGTGTTCCCAATTTTTACAGTTTCCAGAGCATTTGAAGGAGATAATACCCATAACTTACCCTCCTCCCATTTTTGAAATGTTTTCCTCCCTTGAATTTTAGATCTGAAAACATTCTTTCTCACCCAAGTCCACCTAGCATAATTGAGTAGACATGTAACAAATTCTGCAAGTATACTATCTTTATGTGGCTTACAATAAGAGACAGTACTAGCATGGCTTTTTTCTATGAATAACACCAAATCTTCAAATTCAATAGATAGAACATCTAAAGACAGAACAGAGCTCTGATTTAGCAATTCATCCCTATTCAGCAAAGCTCTTAGGCTTGGGGATAAGTACTTGGGTAAATGGAGATGGATTTAAGTATGTGCTTAGTTAATTTCCTGAATCAGGACCTTAATGTGCTAAAATTTCAAATATCACTGATAAGCATTTTATATCTAAGTAGCAAATCCAGATTCGTTTTGATCAGTCAATATCTGATTTACCAACAATAAGCAGCTTACAGAAAATACAAAGCTGACCAGTAAGCCCATATAAAAGAGATTTCTGCTAGGATTTCTTCAAGACCCTTTTCTGGTAGGCATGATGTCTTATTTATTTACATTTCTTTTTCTCTTGGAATGGTCTTTAGAGATGCAAATCTTGTCTTGTTGTCTTACGATCCCAGTCCTACATCCTTATTTCAGCATGTTTCAACACATCATATATAGTGTAATGCATGACAATCTAAAATTTCCAATCTTGAGCAGTCTCAATTTCCATTTATTTCACATCAGTGAGGCATCTTAAAATAAGACATTGGATGTTTGCATATTTTTCAGTGGGGCAGGTATTTTTTTAAATTACATTTGATTTCTGAGAAATGTATTGCCAAGAACTATATTCCATATGTACTGGTTGTAGAAATATAGGCCGTGCAGAATTTACAAGGCAACTAAGATAGAACTAAAGTAAGGTGTTTCCTGCAACTAGTATTTTTTTTCTGCATAGTGTATATACATTGTTTCTTTATAAAAGAAGAGCACATTCTGCATGCATTCTGCTTTCTAATAAAATCATATTTTCTAGGATTTGGATATATACAAATTTTTCATTGGGAATAAGATTCTAAATATATAGGATAAAATCAGTAGAAATTATAAGACCCTTCATCAATCTCATTATGATCCATAATTCTTCCACATACTTGAAGTAGGCCTCATTCTAACGTGTGCCTCTATGAAAAGGGTGGCAGTTAGCTAGCTCCTAATTAGCACTCAGATGTTTCCTAAATTGATCACTTCCAGTTGATGCCTTAAAAAATAAATGTTTGATTAATTTAAATGCATTGCAAATGGAATGTCATTTTCACAAGTATATGAACACTGGTTAAGCATCATTTTTATAGAATGCAAAGGGCTGTTGAGTATTATTGTAATACAGAGATCCCTAGCTGGTCAATGTGGTCCATACTTTTCTACACTCCCATTACCTGTGCATAGCTGGTAGGAAAGAAGGACTCTTTCTGAGAATATCTAGTCACCAAGTGTTAGTTAGAACTCTCGAACCATATTGCAGATAGATAGATAGATAAAAGCATTTGTAAAGTCTCTGTGTAAGAATTATATTTTTGGCAACAATATAGAAATATAAGACACAAGGTAAGCTAAGACATATCCTTTGCCATGGGACCCAGGTTAAGCTCAGGGAGCTAGCACTAGGCTGATTTCTGGGCTGCAACAGATCTAGAAATCAGATTGTTAAAGATGAGGGATTGCCCACCTATATGTCAGTTGTCCTGGGTTTTCTTCATTCAAATGATTACAGTTCCTAGAAGGGGCAGCTCCAGGCACCAGCACAGCAAGCGTGTGCCTGGGGCGGCAAGTCACGGGGGGTGGCCTGCTAGTCGCTGTGAGGATGGCAGGCAGGTGACTTTTGGCTTTGATACACCAGAGTGTGCAACCGGAGTGCCCCCCCGGAGCACTGCTTTACCGCATTATATTCGAATTTGTGTTATATCGGGTTGTGTTATATTGAGGTAGAGGTGTAGTTACTAATTAGCATTATTTTCTGTATTGCTGTAGCGATTCAATGATCTGGCCCAGATTGAGGCTGCTTTGTACTGGACACTTTTAGAGTGCAGATTGAGCAACCACCTCTGCTCACAAATTGTTTAGAATTCATTGTCTGATTTAATCGGGGAAAAAATCAGTAGTTTAAGGGTGGGGTGTCTTCATCTGTTCATAAACAAGGGAAGTGTGAGATAGAAAATATATATATATATATAAATTTCAAGATGATTTAAATGTTTGGTGGGAGCTATTCAAGTCTGATGAGTAAGGGCCAGATTTTCATTTTGCACTAAGCCTTCTTTACATTGCTATAGCAGTGGCGAGAAGCCATAAAATGCCCATAGCTTTATATTTATACCCACTTTAAGGCTCAGTACTCTGCCAGAGTGTTGTAAAGGGGCCATAGTGCAAATAACAATCAAGCCCTCTGTTTTACTTATTGCTTCTGCCGAGGTCAGTAAAGGTTTTTTGCCAGCTAGAAGCTATCTATTTATTATGTACTCATAAAAAAATGGTCTTTTGAGATTTTATGGTATGCATATATGCTTTTAGGCCAGATAAGCAGCTGCAGTGACTGAATGCTTTGAAAGTTGTAAGAAATCAGGAGCAAAACTGTTGAATGCATTCCAGTGTTAATCATTGCTAATTGGTTTTGCTGTTTCTTCAGTGACTTTCTGAAAGGAGGGATCATGGTCATTAGTAAAGAGTAATGTATTCTGATACCATAATGATGGAGGTTAAGACTCTTAATATTTTTTAGGAAAGATGGATCAAAAGAGCCAATAGTGGAAATGAGAACAGAGGATGAAAGAATTACCAATCATGAAGACGGGAGTCCAGTAAATGAGCCAAATGAAACAACACCACTCACGGAACCTGAGTATGTAGCCTGGTATTTCTAACAGCTTTTCAATAACTATCCACTGCCTGATTAGAATGAGCAGATTTTCAGCTGTGTGCAAGAAAAAAAAGTAGCAGAGAAGCATTGTGGGATATGCTGGTACGCTCTGTTTATCAGGGTATTTTGTTCTAGTAGTGACAATTTCAGGAAGGGGTGAGCATCTCCATCCCTTTACCAATCACTTGCCTAACTCACAGCACAACATAAGTTGTGGATTGTCCAGCCCTGCCCTGCTGCTGTGAGATGGGAGGGGGCAGTGGTAATTTCAGACCCCTGCCTTTCTTTTCATTGCTTCTAGCATTGAGGGTGGGAAAAACTAGGAAAATTGCATGCCACATTCCGTTTCCTGTTGCCCAGTGGTCCTAGAGATACACTCCAAATGAATGCTGTCCTGCCCAAGTTGCATCTTAATGCTGCTTCTGTGCCCTGTGTGAACCTAGGGCTTCTCTGGTTAACCCCATCATCCCACCCCACACATACTCTACAGTTGTGTAACTCGGAGCCCAGATGTCTGTGCAAGGCCATTTGATATAGCTGGTAGAACTGTGCTCAGATACTGGCTCCTCTGCCGAGTTGCTCACTTCCCACCCCTCAGCTCTATTGCTGGAAGCTGCACGCTGAGGAGCAACTGAAGGAGCTTTCCACGATGGCTACAACGACCTCACAGTCTGTGGTGGGTTCAAGAATCAAGGGGATGTCGCAGGGTTGCTGGCCATTTGAGGGGAAAATGGGGCCTCAGTGCATCTGTTCCAAGATCCGCTCAGTTCCCCAGATGGGTAGCAATGAATGAGTTAATTAAGTCGGACCAGGTCTGGGGATGTAAGAGAGGAGTTGAGAGACACATGATGTAGTCTCTAGGGAAGGCACCTGGAGTACGAGCCTAATATTTAAGCTAGGCAGAACAAAAGCCTGGGGAGTTGTAGCTGCCTGGAGAAGAGCAGTGAGTGCTGCTGCAGGGGGTAAGAATGGCTCCTGCAGGAAGTAAAAAGGTCTGTTTGATTATACACTACCTCTGGGGATGAGGACTAGGGACTCCTAATCCCAGGAGAGATACTGAACCCAGTTCCAGGGAAGAAGATTAATGGGCTCCTGACTCAGAGAGAGGAGAGTGAGGAGTTTTAGTGAGAGTCAGAGGCTGGAGCAGGGAGAAGGTACAGACAGGCCTTGCATCTTCTCCAGTTGCTCAGAGAGCAAGACAAAACAGTCCCTTAGGAAAGAGGGACTGGGCCCAGCTAGAGTCTGGCAGAATCTATTTGAAGTCATATAAAGTAGGACTTCAGCAGGGGACTTTTGTCTCATACCTTCTGGATTGTATGGAGCTCTTTTAGGGGCCCGTCCCAGATGGGGAATTTGAGGCAGGGCGTTGCAGAGCTATGCTTTGCCAGCAGGAGGTTCTCTGGAGGCAGTTGCACCATTACACGGGGGAAGAGCCATTGGCTCCATAGAATCCAAAAGTCTGAATTCTGATGGGCACCAGATTCTGGCCTCTGTTCTACCTATTATAGCGAATAGTGCAAATTCAGTGGAGCAGCACTGTTGCTATTGCCATTTTAAATAATCTCTTCAAGATGTGTGTAGAGTGTGTGACTTGTTTTATGGTAGACCACAAATGAGTGTGACACTATTCAAAGTCAGCCACTGAGTTTTCATTGTGATGAGTATTTGTGATGTGCATATCTTTTTCTTCTCTTGAAGATTGGGTTTACTTGTGAAAATTGACTGATGTTTAAACAGCTATAATGGCAGCATAATTACTGGTCCTGGGGCCCTAACTATGTGAATCTAAGGAAGACAGATCAATTACTAAAGACATTTATCCAGAAAGTAATGGCCCGTGAGTCTCAAAGATGGATCTATCTTTATGGAAGAAGAGGCTGAGCCAAAGCCTCTGTGACCTTAGGGTGAATGAGAGCAAAAAAATCTCTCCCTGCTGTGCAAAGACCCTTAAATAGTAAATGGTGTGGAGACAAAAACCAGTAAACTGAATATTTCTAAAGAAAATAAAATAACTTTTGTAAAGGAAAGCAAGTTCTTAGTCGCTGTCTGTTTCTGAAAATACAGAAAAGGCTTCTTACTTGCCATCATGCAGAATTGCAAAATGTAAGAGTCCCTACATAATCAGGGAAGATCCGGTGCTACTGACTGCCACTGATGTTTGTGGAGAAATGCTAGGGGATTCTAATGAGAATTAATGTATGTTTCTTTTTTAAATAACATGTGTCTGAAGAGTTCAAGCTTCAGTTAATAGGCCAGGTATAAAAAAGAGTGTATACTTGGCATTCAGCTGGATAACTTAACTGATATATCCAGCAATATTATTGTATTCGTCCACTGCAATACAGATTTAAGTTTTGGGAAGAGCTGAGATACTACTATATGCTATAGATGCTACAGAAAACCCATAACTATCTAGATAGTCAGTTTCTGTTGGGAATACATCAGTGAAAAGCTTTCAATACAAAACAACTGCAGCAGAATTTATCACTGGATAATTCTGTGTTCCTGAATTGTGTTATGGCATAACTGTGTAACTATATAATGTTACTGCAGTTATAGAGTATTACTGTGATGTGCATTATAGAAATGCTTAAGATAGAACACAATTGATGGGACTTCATCAACGATATGCTGACAGCGTAAACTAATGTGGAGAGTACATACAGTTACAGAAAACCAGTCATATAGGCTTAGTATACTGGGACGCACTAGCAGCCATTAATGACAGAAGAGCCAAATTGCAAGAACATCTGAAGACTACAGTAAAAATTGTTTGACTAGATCTTTGAGCCCAGCTGAGCTGCACTCGGCACAAAACATGATGTGAAAGAGTCAAAGGTTACTTCATGCTCATCCCGGAGCCTGGGGTTGATTGGGAGCTGGTTTGGTCTCCGGCCCAAGTTAGAGCACCTGTAAGGAAGCTCTAACCTCCTCTGGCTGCAATGACCCCCAGTGGGTCATTTGGTAGCCTGGAATAGCTGTAGCAAAGGGACACTCTAGGCACAGCCCTGTCCTCTTACCATTATCTCCTATACAAAAGGTAAGGTTCAAGGGACTGGCGTAGATCAAGCTGCACTGTATTAACCTGCCTGGAACTTGGAGGGAGGAGCACATATTGCAGGAGGGAATAGTTTGGAAGGGGAGCCAGAAGTCAGTCCGTGCCCATGGCTAGGATGCTAGCCACAGGTGCAATATCTCTGTAAATAGTTCCCTTTATAAAGAGCTGTTTAATTGTAGAAACATGGATTCCTCTCATATATTGCACAGCACATGATGTGTGAAACATGGTGGGAGTCAGTCAAATGAGACCCGCAGTAAGTAAGAGAGAGATTGGCAGGTAAACAATGCAGTGCTTAGAAATACAGCTAACAGATAGCGTGGAGAGACTCAGGCCAGACATGCATAAGCAAGTTGCAGCAGGAATTATCTTTATACAGAGCAGACCATGGGGGACAAAGATGAGAAATGAAGGTAAAGCTTTTTTATGTTTTCATTGCAGGGGGTGGGGAGGGGAAGGATGGAGAGTTAGCACACAGTAAGCTGCACACTGACTGACCATGTCGATCCTACTATTGCAAAGTAAAAGTTCCATACTGTACTTTGGTCTAGACCTGCCTCAGACAGGACTAGATCAAACAGGACAGATCTCAAACAGGAGTAGATCAAATCACACTAGGGAACTTTCAGTGTGCGGTACCAGGGTCCACACAGCCAGCTAGTGCACTGTAGATTTGTACCCTGGCTTGCTGTTCACTAACGCTCCATCTAGAGTAGTGGTTCTAAACCAGGGGTATGTGTACCCCTGGGGTACACAGTGCTCTTCCAGGGGGTATACAACTCATCTAGATATTTGCCTAGTTTTACAACAGGTTACATAAAAAGCACTAGCAAAGTCAGTACAAACTAAAATTTCATAGACAATTGTTTATTTGTACTTCTCTATATACCATACATTGAAATGTAAGTATAATATTTATATTCCAATTAGTTCATTTTATAATTATATAGTAAAATGAGAAAGTCAGCAACTTTTCCGTAACAGTGTACTGTGACAACTTTGTATTTCTATATCTGATTTTTTAAGTATTTCAGTGAGGTGAAACTTGGAGGTACACAAGACCAATCAGACTCTTGAAAGGGATACAGTAGTCTGGAAAGGTTGAAAGCCACTGATCTAAACAAGCCCATTGCTGCAAAGAATAATGCATGAAACACTGAGACAGCTGATAAAGGTGTCTTGAGTACTCTGATCCCAGACAGAATGAAACTGTGAAGCAAAATTGTTTGAGATTATTACTCCAGTTTCTGAGAAATGGACTGCCTGGAGGACTAGAACTCTGAAACATGCATTTTGTAAGGTAGTGCATACCTCACACTCGGCCCAGACACAATGTCCTATAATGCAACAGAACGCGAATGATTCAGCACCAAATGGGAATTTGAGCACAAGAGGTCTTCCCCCTGAGTACCCACAAACCAGTAGGAAAGCAGAGTCAGCAAGAAAAACAACTAAGAGCCTGATAGCAAAGGCAAAGAGGCAGGAAGGGATCCATACGTGGCAGTGTTGGATCATTGAAATACACACTCCAAGGGACTACATAATAGCCAAGCACAGATGCTGATGGGTTGGAGAATCAAGACTCCGCTTCCAATGCGGGGTGCCCAGCTGGAGGAACAATCACAGTACACTGAAGCAGTTAAGACAATAATAAGCTAAGCAGGCAGCTTGCTACTACAAAGGCACCTAGGACCTGAAGCCACTATACATAGATGAGCTGGTCTGGGTCCAACCATCAAATGGCCACTTAAAGTAATAGCACAAGGCAACAGGACAATTACTGAGTGAAACATCACCTGTTGTCTGGTCCCAGCTTCTTGCAGTCAGAGGATTAGGGATACCCAGAGCTTGGGGTTGCATCCCTGAGCATCTTGGCTAATAGTCATTGATGAACCTCGCCTCCATGAATATACCTAATTCTTTTTTAAACCAAATTGTAATTTTGGCTTTCACAAGATTCCCTGGCAATGAGTTCCAAAGGTTGACTGTGTGTTGTGTGAAGAAGTACTTCCTTTTCTTTGTTTTAAACTTGCTGCCTGTTAATTTCATCAAGTGACCCTGGTTTCTGTATTATGTAAAGGGGTAAATAACACTTCCTTATTAACTTTCTCCGCACCCATAATGATTTTATTGACTTCTATCATATCCCCCCTTTGTTGTCTCTTTTCCAAGCTGAACAGTCCCACTCTTAGAAATCTCTCCTCATAGGGAAGCTGTTCCTTATCCCTAATAATTTTGGTTGCTCTTATCTGTACTTTTTTCCAATTCTAATATATCTTTTTTGAGATGAGATGACCAGAACTGCATGCAGTATTCAATATCATATATATATGCAGGACCGGTGCCAGGGTTTCTGACGCCCTAGGCGCACGGCCATTTTGCCACCCCCTGCAGCTCTGCTGAAGCTGCTGCAGTGATGGCGGCAGATGGTCCACTGGTCTAAGGGCTCCGGTGGACCTGCCGCCGGCATCACTGTGGTAGATCCACCAGAGCCTTTAGACCAGTGCACCGTCCGCCGGCATCACTGCGGCAGCTCTGCCGGACCTTCACAGCAGCGGACCGTCCGCCGGCATCACTGAGGTAGGTCCCCCAGACCCACGTGCCCCCCTCCCCCGGGAAAATACCGCCGCCCAAAAATTCTGGCGCCCTAGGCCATTGCCTAGGTTGCCTAAATGGTAGTCCTGGCCCTGTATATATGTATAGTGGCATTATTATATTTACTGTCTTATTATCTATCCTATTCCTAATGGTTCATGACATTCTGTTAGCATTTTTTACTGCCAATACACATTGAGCCAGTGTTTTCAGAGAACTATCTACAGTGACTCCAAGATCTTTCTTGAATGGTAACAGCTAATTTAGACACCATCTTTCTGTAGCTATTTTTGTTGCTTATGTTTTCCAATGTGCATTACTTAGCATTTGTTGTCACTGAATTTCTTCTGCCATTTTGCTGCCTAGTCATCCAGTTTTGTGTGAGCCCTTTATAACTCTTCACAGTTAGCTTTGGACTTAACTGTCTTGAGCAATTTTGTATCATCTGCAAACTTTGCCACCTGACTGTTGAATCCATTTTCCAGACCATTTATGATTCTGTTAAACAGCACAGGTCTGAGTACAGATCTTTGGGCGACCTCTCTACACTGTGAAAACTGACCATTTATTCCTGCCCTTTGTTTCCTGTCTTTTAACCAGTTACTGATCCATGAAAGGACCTTTCCTCTTATCTCGTGGCTGCTTACTTTGCTTTAGAGCCTTTGGTGAGGGACCTTTTTAAAGGCTTTCTGAAATGTTCAAAAATAACCAAGAGCAAACTTCTCTCTAATTCAAGAACTAAATAATTAAATGCTACAATTGTAGTTACTGTGAAAAGTGAAATATACTTCAGGGTTTTTTTTATATGAATGCAATAACACATGCAACATGACCATGTTTTGTATATTAATAATATTGGAAGAGTTCTAATATAATTTGTCAAACCAATGGGTCATTTGTGAAGGGTGGATTACAGTCCTGAAATAGTTGAAAACAATTCATACCTTGGGAATTACACAGTTAAGGTCTGATCCAAAGCCCGGTGAAGGAAATGAGTCTTTTTATGACTGTTATGCAGGAAGCATTACTTAGTTATCTTAGGAAACTGAAAAACTATTACAGATAGCCACGATAGTCTTTTTGTCATTACAATAAGTTGCAAGCCTAGAAAAAAAGTTAATGATTGCTTTGTACTTTTCAGTCTCAAGTAAATTCAAGTAAAAGCATTTGAATTCAAATGGGAAAAAATATTAATTCTGGCAACTACAAATTAACATTTGAAAGTAATTTAAGGCATACAGGAAAACTCCAAACCAACAAAAAATATTGCATGCACTTAAAATAAAATTAAACATTGTCAATATCTTGTGCATTTTTATTTTTTTATTAAATTGATTACAACTAGAGTTGTGGATTTTTAAGGTATATATCAAACCTAAAAAACCAAGCTCGTTAAGATGTTGAAGTCAAAGAAGAGATTCTTTGGATTTGTCGGGTGTTCTATGTTTCTTTCTTTCTCCTTTGTAATTAAAGCCATTCTATAGTCTTCTCAGATTGATCTTTAAAAACTTGGATATCTGAGTTCATTTCCCTACATTCACGGAGGTCACAGGAACTTTTCTATTTGAAATAGTTTGCAATTGTTAGTGACATACTCCAAGTCTACTACTTGTGCATAATCAGTTTCTATTGAATATCTCACCTAATCCATCTGTCTGTTGCCCAATCACTTGTGTGTTGAGGCATTTCCTTTCCTTCAGCTTCTCAAAACAATATTTTATATCTTCTTCAAACTCACAAATCCCCTCCTTGTCCTGTCTTTGTTGTATTTCAGGTAGTTTGTGTTCATTTTTTAATCTTTTGATAAATTGTTTTTTCCTTGTTCATTTCTAGTCTAAATTTCATAAAACCAGGGATTGTGGGATTAATTTGTCTTTATTTATATTAGATACTGTGATTATAAGGTTTTCCTAATAGGTTCTTCAGACAGGCTTTGAACATTACCTTGATGCTCCTAGAACAATGCAATCTAAACTAAAGAATTTAGCAATTTTCTTGAATAAAATCAGATGCCTCATATTTGCCATTTAAAAATATTCTTCAAAACAGAACCATGATTAGCAACCGAAATGCTTGGTAATCTTTATTACAGGAATATTTTGGGAAAACCACATGCATTTTTGACAACTGGCCACTGGCAATAGGAATAGAAACTATTTCCAAGAGCACTGAAGATGAGATTGGTCTACTGCCTTTTCTGTAGATTAAGGAAAAGAATTTAAAAATTGTTTAACATTTTCCTAACTCTTATACCATTGGAATTAGTAGTTAAGCAACTCCAATGCACTTATAGGTCAGCAGTGAATGCTTTGGAAAATCCCACCCTGAAGGTCTACATGCATAGCTTTCAAATAAAAACAGCTTTCATCAATGGGAGAAGTGAAGATGATCAATGTCTTTGTGTTTTGTGCTTGAAGATCTGAGTAGTCAGTCGTCCCGAGAGTCACTGTTAATTAAAACTAGTTTGATATAATGAACTGACTTGTAATGATGAAATTTCCCTTTCCCTTTCTAATATAACATACATTATCAGTCACAAGATCAACCCCCCAAGGATACATCTAAGTCTTCTATAAAATCAAGTTTGATTTAGGCCCTGATTCAGCAAAATACTTGATCTAGGTCTGTCCGTGTTCAGCAAAGCACTTAAGCATGTGTTTAGGTCCCAGTGAGCATATGCTTAAGTGCTTTGCTAAATCAGGGCCTCTGTCAGCTTTCTGGTGTTTCCTTCCATTTTCTGAAACTTCCTAAATAAACTCTTTCTCTGTCAGATATTTTTACACTTGCTCTCTTCTTGCAATGAGTAAAATCCTGACCTTACTGAAGTCAATGCAAATTTTGCTATTGACTTCATTGGGTCTAGGATTTTACTCTGTGGATGCAAGGGCATGAAAGAATTCTAAAACCAATATTCTTAGAAGTGCACAATTTGTTTCTGAATCTTCGTTTGGATTAATGAGGAATATCTTAATCCACCGAGAGTACAGAACCAGACTGATACCCGTCTCAGGCTACCACACAGGGAAGTAACAGTGCACATGGCACTCCTTTATCCACCTCCATTGGTGCTGACTCTGTGGGTGCTCTGGGACTGGAACACCCATGGAGAAAAAATGGTGGGTGCTGAGCACCCACCAGCAGCCCCCCTATCAGAACCCTCCCTCCTCCCAGTGCCCCCTGCCCACTGGCAAGCCCTGCCAGTCAGTGCCTCCTCCTCCCTCCTTGCTGCAATCAGCTGATCTGCAGCACATAAGAGGCTCTGGGGGGGAGGGAGAGGTGTGAGAACACGATGCGCTCAGGGGAGGGAGTGGAATGGGGTGGAAGAGGTGGGGCTGGGACAGGGCAGAGTGGGAAGAGGAGAGAGTGGGTCCTTGGTGGAGGGGGTGGAGTAGGGGCAGGGTCTGGAGTAGAGCTGGGGAAGCACCTTCCCAGCACATTGTAAAGTCAGTGCCTGTGCTAACTTGCACTAACTGCCTGCATTGCAAGTACATTGCAGGAAGCAGACTCCACAATTTAGCTCTTAGAGACTTTATATGAATGGATACTGCACTTACATTTTCTTTAAAAAACAGTTTGGTACTTATAATATAGTTTATATGTATATAACTATACACTTGGAAGGTGGTAAGGTGATAGGGAATAGCCAGCATGGATTTGTAAAGAACAAATCGTGTCAAACCAATCTGATAGCTTTCTTTGATAGGATAACGAGTCTTGTGGATAAGGGAGAAGCGGTGGATGTGGTATACCTAGACTTTAGTAAGGCATTTGATATGTTCTCGCATGATATTCTTATCAATAAACTAGGCAAATACAATTTAGATGGGGCTACTATAAGGTGGGTGCATAACTGGCTGGATAACCGTACTCAGAGAGTAGTTATTAATGGCTCCCAATCCTGCTGGAAAGGTATAACAAGTGGGGTTCCGCAGGGGTCTGTTTTGGGACCGGCTCTGTTCAATATCTTCATCAACGACTTAGATGTTGGCATAGAAAGTACGCTTATTAAGTTTGCGGACGATACCAAACTGGGAGGGATTGCAACTGCTTTGGAGGACAGGGTCAAAATTCAAAATGATCTGGACAAATTGGAGAAATGGTCTGAGGTAAACCGGATGAAGTTCAATAAAGACAAATGCAAAGTGCTCCACTTAGGAAGGAACAATCAGTTTCACACATACAGAATGGGAAGAGACTGTCTAGGAAGGAGTATGGCAGAAAGAGATCTAGGGGTCATAGTGGACCACAAGCTAAATATGAGTCAACAGTGTGATACTGTTGCAAAAAAAGCAAACGTGATTCTGGGATGCATTAACAGGTGTGTTGTAAACAAGACACGAGAAGTCATTCTTCCGCTCTACTCTGCGCTGGTTAGGCCTCAACTGGAGTATTGTGTCCAGTTCTGGGCACCGCATTTCAAGAAAGATGTGGAGAAATTGGAGAGGGTCCAGAGAAGAGCAACAAGAATGATTAAAGGTCTTGAGAACATGACCTATGAAGGAAGGCTGAAAGAATTGGGTTTATTTAGTTTGGAAAAGAGAAGACTGAGAGGGGACATGATAGCAGTTTTCAGGTATCTAAAAGGGTGTCATCAGGAGGAGGGAGAAAACTTGTTCACCTTAGCCTCTAATGATAGAACAAGAAGCAATGGGCTTAAACTGCAGCAAGGGAGATTTAGGTTGGACATTAGGAAAAAGTTCCTAACTGTCAGGGTAGTTAAACACTGGAATAAATTGCCTAGGGAGGTTGTGGAATCTCCATCTCTGGAGATATTTAAGAGTAGGTTAGATAAATGTCTATCAGGGATGGTCTAGACAGTATTTGGTCCTGCCATGAGGGCAGGGGACTGGACTCGATGACCTCTCGAGGTCCCTTCCAGTCATAGAGTCTATGAATCTATGAATATAACAGAAATAACTTTTCTTTAAAAAACAGTTTGGTGCATTATTTTAAGTATATCATGGCTTTTTGTCATTTCTCATAGGAAACTGCCACTAAAAGAAGAAAATGGGAAAGAAGCTTTAAATCCAGAAACTATAGAAATCAAAGTTTCTAATGACATCATCCAGTCAAAAGAAGATGATAGCAAAGCATAAAAAGATGACTACAGCTGTCCAAAAAAAGTATTTGGATTGGAGTAACCCCGTGACCAAAACTCTACAGCTGACCTTAATTTCTTGGGCAATTTAAGCTTGGAATAGTTAGTACACGTGTACATATGATCAAACAACTTCTGTCTACAGTACCTCTCTATTTTGTTTTGTTAATGTTTTAGTATGTAGTCCTGGATGACCACAGTCCCTTGGTATCAATTTGAATCTACAGAAAAAGTACTGTAATTTATTATATTACAGAGGTGATCTATTTATAAAACCACTTTTACCAAGCTATCCCCAGCCACAGACAATACAACAAATAGCTCCACATCCTACAATGCAAGCTAAACACATGAAAGAAAGTGCCATATATGCCTGTATTTGTTTCCATTGGTAATAGAGCAAAAGATTTAGGTGGCCTTTAAAAGGAGAAGGGGAAAAAAATCAATCTCAGTACGAAACTTCACACAGAGGGCTGGCAAAGGTTGAATAGCCACCGTGGCTGTGTTTTGTCATTTGACAGAAAATAGAAAGACTGACTATTAGATGGTGACAGACCTGCACATTGGTTTTAAAATATAGTGCAAGGTTAATAAACATGATGTACACATTTAAAACAGAAATGGTTGAATATTTTGCAGGAAAAAAAATGGTCTCGTCTGAACTATATGAGTGTTTGACTTTGAAAGGCAACTAGATTTTCAGATATTCTGTGTTAATGTTTGGGAGACTGTGTGTGAACTAAAATGTGGAAACGTATTTTATGTGAAAAGAAAACTGATTTATGATAATAGCTTTTGGCTTCAAGTAAAATCTTAAAATAAACATGAGCTCAAATTAGTTGCCTCCATGTACTTATAGATATATATCATTCCTTCTTAGTTTTAACCACCTAGTCAAGGAATAAAGTATTGCATTTCAGTATAACAAAGGAGTTGTTCACCCCAATCCAGTAGGCATGTTGTTAAACAGTTGTCCTTAACACAGCACTTGTTTGTAGCATAGAAACAATAATTGCCTATCCTTTGTATTATAAAAAAAAATATCAAGAAAGGAGGAAAAGAAGAACTTTGACTAAATGGTTAAGAACACTATGAAATTATTAAATTTGCAGTATCCAATAGTCTAAATATTTTTAAGCTGCACAGTCTCCGAGACAATCACTGTTACTTATGCTGAGTGTGATAGCTATAAACTATTATGATCAGATAATTTACTTCCTTTGGTGAAAAATTAATCATCCTCTATTGACAATTGATTTTACATTATTACCAATTAGAGGAATAACATTCCGTTCCCAGTCCAGCACTCATTATCCATCACCTCCTATAATAATCAAGCCCTGGCTTTGGAAGAGGCAGACATAGTCAGCAAATGACCACTAATTAAAATATCTACTCTTCAGGGGCAAGTTGTGGATCATCCCAGGGTAGAACTGCTCCCGAAGGTTTAACTCTACTCAGTGGAGTGACACCCACTTAACCCACATCTAAATTTGGTTCATAGCCATAGTACGCAACTTTTCATTGACATGGGGTCATCGTGGCCAGGCAGATGACTTTGTGGTCAACTTGGATAAAAAAAAATGTGGGAAATTACCTGTATGTTGGGAGAATGATTATTTAGCCTCCCTACTGGTCTAATCACTAATGTTTTTAGTGGAGCTCCTGCTGTAGATGTGTTGAAATTCAAGGCCTCTGGCTTCCTTTCCTTGGGTTGCTTCTAAAATTGACATATTAGTCAAGAAGAACCCAACAATTTTGTGATTTTTTTTTCTTTAAAATCCTTCTTGGCCATAACTTAGGGAACAATGCACAATGAGTCAAGATGTCAGGGCAGATGGTCAGTATGGTTGGGGAAATAGGTTAAAACAGACTCATGAGACAAGAATGGAGTAGTGGAGGTAGCACTGGAATATGGAGGCTGTGAGAGATGATCTATGATTCTGTTGCAAGTCTGTCACTTATAATGCTCAGCCAATGCCTCTGGGTTAAGGTAAGCTGAAGAGGTGGCTCCTCAGAAGCCTGCCTTGTTGCTCCCATGCACTGAGCAGGTAGCAGCAGAATCAGCCTGCTAATTTTCTCCTCAGTTTCTTTGTGGAACTGAGTAGTCACTGAGAATCCTTAGTAAAGTGAATGGGGCTGGCTCCTAGTCTGTAACTGACAGAGCCACTCCCCTATACAGAGTACATACTTCTCCCACTGGCAAAAATGCTCAGAGCCAGAGTCCTTTTCAGCTGAAGCCCTTTTTTATGTGAGTGTGTAACCAACCAGTGTCCTGGACCATTCAGATAGCTTGACGTAAAGGGAGGGGAAACACCAGGTTCGAGCAATTGTAGGAGAATATGCTGGTGGGGCTCAAGCATCAAGGGCTGGGGCAGGGAGGAAAATAGTCATTTAATCCTCTTGGTGGGACATCATCTGTTCCACCTTCTCTGCTGTCACCTTCCCCAACAGTAGTTTCTCCAGGCTCATTAAGGAAGTAGGAAACTCCATTCCCTTCATGCTTCTGCCATTAGAGTGCCAGATCCCATCACTCTTAGTCATGTTAAGTAAAACCTCACTATGCAAATAATCGGGTGTGAAACCAATGGGATGATTCACACAATAAGGGACCTTTGCACTGTAAGCAAAGGTGACAGAATCCAGGTCAGATTATAGTTGCATGCCAAGAGGTTATTTCCCCCTGAATCTTGTTAGTGGCTTCTATGGCTGCAAAGCCCCAGATGTTTCCTTGGTCCTTCATCTGTAGAGACAAATTTTGCTTGGATCTGGATCTAAACTGGGGGGAGAGAAGTAAGGGGGGAAAAACAAGTGCAAAGGGATTTGAAAATCTAAAAGGCCTGTACAGCATGTTTATAATTACTATGATTGTACAACTCTTTAAAAGTAAAAAACAAACAAACCAACCTACAAATCTATTTTGTTGTTCAATATATGAATGGGAGCAAAAGCGTGTCTGAGTACACGACATTACAAAACTGGTATTCCCAGAAATATTTGTTTTTCCTGAAGTTATGTCTCTTGCCCGGGATACTGTGTGATGGTCTGAGCATCAGATGGAGCTAAATTAGTGATAGACTATTCCAAGTGTACTCTTTGTTTTGAAGATTGATAGGTTTTCTCTTGCCCTTGTCACTGATGACATGCAGGAGAAATGCAAAATTATAACTGTTTTTTTACATTATGGAAGAATGCGCCAAAATATCTCTCTTTGCTAATGTTTCCAAATGAGGGACAGCTTGTAGTTTAAATTGTAAGATATGTGTAGAACTGGAATAACAGCCTTTCTTTGTTTTTCCTTCTTATTATAGACTGAAAACATATCTGTATAAATGTCACTTTTACTGTCTGAAAGTAATTTTAAGTGTTAGTATGAAATGTCAGAAGAGTTGACTGAATATAACTATTGGTAAAAGTAACCTGAATTGTTACACTGCTTTAGTTTGGGGAAGGAGACCAAGAAGTCACTTAAATTTTTGACAGTTCTTGGCAGGTTACATGAAACATGGCAAAGACAATCTCTATTCAACAACAGATAAAGAGAAAAAGAGTTAAAAGTGCTTAGATTTTTTTTTTTTAAGTAGGAGATTCATTTTGATTTACCATAGTATTTTTTAAAAAAAATTATTTGCAATTAAATTATTGCAATTTATTCTAAAAATATATTATGGAGAGTATTTTTGTTGTCCCTCCTCCCTCACCCCCAGTGATTTATTGTTTTTTGTGGGGGGCCAGAAATATTTACTATTTTGTTGATGCTAATGCCTGAGTGACAAAGCTTAATTTATTTAGGCCCTAACCTTGCAAGCTATGTTGCAGGGTGGGCACACTCTCCAACCATGCAGCACCCCATTGACTTCAGTGAGGATGTGCACAGGCAAAAGATTCTACTTGCTTGGAACAGTTTGTGAGATCAGGGCCTAGTTTTTATCTTCTTCATAGATATGTAGAACTTTAGCGTACAATGACAGTCATGTAGACAGGCTGTTTTGACAACAGTTCATGGCATAGTAAATTCCACTTGACATCTTCAATCTTTGAACTGATGTTTATCTGAAAAGTGGCTTTCTTTTCATGATGGTAATGAAATCGATCAAGTCCTCATTCATTTAAGTGCCAATCATTGAATTGTAGTATTACAATCATGTCATTTTTTCCATTTCTTAGAGCAGATAATCAAGATGTATTTGTGCCTTTGAATAGCATGCGACTCTGCTTTATTTAAAAAAAACAAAAAACAAAAAAAACCCTTCTTCAATAATTTGCCTACTAATCCTGTTTAGAAGATGTGAAATCTTTACATTGATATTGTTTCCTCCTCAGAAATGTAAAATGTATCTAAGTTAAGCTGGCAATCATATTTTTCAATTCACTTTAATATTTAAAACCCCAAACCTGTAAAAGATTTGAAGAGGTAGCACGTTTGTTCCAACTTGCGAGAGCCATTGTTAAATGTTTTTGCTGTAGGTAGAGAATGGTGTGTTCAGGAGTTAGGTAGGAAAAGGCATTGCCTTGTGTGGGGGTACTTGGACCAAATGCCTCAAGGTGAAGCTTTTTTTGGAGATTCATCTAGGGATCCTCCACACAGTTATTAGTCCTCCTATTCTCTCTAAAATGTTCACAACCACTTTCGGTTCTGAAAGGAACCCTGGAATCTCTTCCCACTATTTTACTTTGAGTAAAACCATTGTGAAAGTTACCTGCAGAAATATTCATGGCTTCGCTGTCTCTGTTATAGCGGTCCCTGGAACTAACTTATTTAGAGTATTTGCTAGAGGTACTGGGTAAAATTCAGTCCTGTGTAGAAAACCACCATGAGGCCTATGTACTATATATGCCCATAGACCCAAATATTGCAAGTTGACCTGCAGGGATGTGGAGGGAAATCCCTGTGTAGAAACCCACTGAGTGAAATCATGGCTTTAGAGAAGTTAATGATAAAAATCCAATTGACTTCAGTGGAGGGCAGGATTTTATCTATTGACTTCAATGGGTTACACATGTGCTCAAGGATCTTCCCACTTGAATCACCTTGGAGAATCAGAAGTGAGGGTGTGTCTATACTGCAATTAATAACCCCCATTGCTGGCCTATACCAGCTGACTCAGGCTTGCAGGATTTGGGGTAAGGGACTGTTTAATGGCAGTGTAGATCGTAAAAGCAGCCGAGAATCCTGTGGCACCTTATAGACTAACAGCCGTTTTGGAGCATGAGCTTTCGTGGGTGAATACTTTTCATGGGCGAAAGGGCTTGAGCTGGAGTCTGGGCTCTAGGACCCTGGGAAAGGGGAGAGTCCCAGTCATGTCTACACTGCAAGCTCCTTAGCCTGAGCCCTGTGAGACAGAGTCAGCTGGCACAGTCCAGCCACAGGTATCTGATTACAGTGTAGAGATACCATTAGGACACACATGTGGTATATCAGCCTTGTACTGGCTCTCTTCACAGGGGATATTTTCTTTATTAAGGTTTAGTACTGATCTCAAAATTGCATCACAATTTTATCTGATACCTTACCATATTTCAAAGTTAGTAAGGAGATAAAGAAATGTTTCCATCTGAGTAACAAATGGTGATTACCTAACCTTTCAATAAAGGTAAAAGATGTATTCGGAGGAATTGGGGGTTAAAACTCAGTTTGGTTTGCTGCAGACAGCGGCAGAGGTAGGTGGGAAACTACCATGGTTAAGTCAATATTTCTGTTTTGTTTTTGTTTTTTAACAGCCCGTTAAAGAAAAAAAAAGTCCCTTCACACTTCACTGCAATATTTTTCAAATTATAATATAATTTTAAGGAAGCACCTAATCAAATTGATTGCTTTTGGAAAACTACCAAGTTTTAAGGGATTTGCAGAATTTCCACCGTACATGTAAATGAGCAATTGATACAAGATTTGATTTGGGCTTGATACAAACTGGAGTCTTTCCACTTACTGCAATGTGCTTTGAATCAGGCCCTTTAAAGATCATATTTTATCAATGTATTTTTCCTCTTAAAAGACATTGTGAGCCCAATGTTCTTTGACTTTCCAACTTGGATTGGCCTTTTCTAGCCCAGGATAATGAAATCAATATGGTCTGCCAAATTCATAATGACAGATTTTAAATCACAGTTCAGATTGGAGACATGGCAAATGACCTGATGCAGTGCAAGAAAGCTGACAAAAATAAGGAAAGCCAGAAAAAGAGAGAACAGGTATAAAGGATTGAGCAATCTAGAAGAGGGGGCAGCTGCTAAGATGGTAGGTTGCGGCTAAATAGGGTGGTGGTAGAGAGACTAACCTGCTAAACCAGAAGAGGTCTCTGGAGCGGTTAGCCTGAATTGGGAGTTTTGAACTGTGAACGCTACCAAAGGGAGAACATTAGCTTAGATAGACCCTATAATTCTGCCATGTAATTAGGCTATATTTAAAAAATAAAGAAAACTGTGGGTGGGAGTGGGGGAGAGTAACCCCTCAGAATGTATATGTCAGTACAAAAAATAAAGCAGAACAGTTTACTTCTTCAGGAAATGTTATTGCTATTAGTATAGAGTTCTCACTACCAATATGTACATTATTCTGACAAGACTTAAAAAAGATAGCTTTCCTGCTACAATGAGCACTTGGTATGTATTTTGTATGCTGTGTACAGTGTAAACTAAGGGATACCATATATTGTTTTGGTTATTCCACACGTCGTCAACAGCCCACTTATGGTATATACCACCTGAATTACATATTGATACATTAGCTACCACTGGGGCTAGTTTGTTTATTGTTTCCAAATCTTATTCCCCTCTGAAATGCTGTATATATATCTAAACTGTAAAAATAATAATAATAATAATACTGCAAATGCTGAAGTTTTGTATTTATGAAAGACATAGAAAGTATGGCTTAAAGTATATCAATTATTTGTCACTCTTCACCATTTGTATATTAATAGTAAAGATACTTTTACTTTCATGAAGTGTTGCATTTTACATTTACTTTTTTGCTGTCTAGCTGCTAGCAAGTGGCTGAATCTGTAGGCAGAATTAATTCTGTAGGCAGGGGGAGGGATAGCTCAGTGGTTTGAATATTGGCCTGCTAAAACCCAGGGTTGTGAGTTCAATCCTTGAGGGGGCTACTTAGGAATGTGGGGCGAAAATGGATCCTGCTAATGAAGGCAGGGGGCTGGCTTTAATGACCGTTCCAGGACATTTATTTTTGAAGGGCATTCACCTTTTCAGAATATTTTAAAGAATTATAGTATATTTGAAGTTAACCAAAATTGTGTGCTATTGCCAAAAAATCAGATACATAATTTATTCCTCCTTGTTATGGTGCCTTGAAGCAGTGCTGAGAAATGCACAAGTAAAAGTAATGCTCAGGGTGTATGATACTCCTTTCTCTCAAATATAGCATTGATTAGTATTATTACAGTAACACCAAGAATGGGATCCCTTTGCGTTCTAGGCATGTGATAAGAAGCAGCCCTGTCCCCAAGAGCATAGGGACAGAGTTTTAAAAGTACTTAGGCACCTAAAGAGGCATATGGGTGCTTAAGTCTACCAGTTAGACATCACAGGCATTTTCAAACCTGCCACTAAGCTGCTGCCTAACCCCTGGTGCATGTGATCCCATAAGTGGCTGCTTCTTGGCCTACTGGCACCTAAACGTTAGCATCCTAAGGACCATTGGAACCTAAGCATTGCTGCTACGCCACCATGAATGACCATATCCATAGTATTTGAAGCTCATAAACTCAGCCAGCAGTACAGCTGCATCCACCACCTCCCAGCTCTGGCTCTGATCCTGCAAACACTTAAGCATGTGCTGACTTAATAAATCAATGAGACCATCAATGTATGCAAAGTTAAGCATCTCTGGGTTAGCAGGAACAGGGCCCAAATAGACAAGACAGACAAAGGGGAAAGTATTATTATCTTCATTGCACACATGAGAAACTGAAGCCCAGAGGCCCAGAGTCAGCAACATATAAGCATGTGCCTAACTTTTAGAAAAATGTGTTTAAAACACTGCTTAATTACCCCCGATCTGGGTTCAGAGAAATTAGGTGACTTGACAAAGTAATAGAGGAAGTTTGTAGCCCAGGCAGAAATTGAACCCAAATATCCTGCATCTAAGTCAGTGTAGTGCCATAACCACAAGACAAGCCTTCCCCTCTTCTGTAGCCAAAATGAAAACATAAAACTGCTTTCTGTTATTAATATTCTATTGCTAATGTATGGCAGCTGTATAACCAGCTTTAGCTTTTCAGTTCTGCTTTCATATTCCATGCTTTTGTGGCTCTCAGACCTTTTTACACATGTTAAAAAGGTTGGGGTAGAGGAGAATGGACGGCCTCTTTCAAGAATGACTAAGTGCTACTTAGGAGAACACTCAGATATTCTGACAAAAACAATTTCCTCAACTGTGTTACTCTAATAAAACTTGCAAGCATAATAAAATATAATTTATTTTTTGTATTTAGAGACTGGTCAGTTTCACATTTGGGATGGCATGAAATTGGGTCCTCCTGGCACAGGAAGATACATATGTACATGTGTAAGTCCATCCCTGTTCAGTACAGCACGAAAATGCACATGTAACTGTAAGCATGTGTTTAAGACCCATTGAAGGTTATGTCTTTCACACTGAAGGGGAACCTTTAACTGAGGCATGTAGCTACACATGTAGTGACTATACTTTCCACTACACTATAAGGGCAGTGTGGCAAAGTACCTGCCTCTCCTCTGCGAGCTCAGTCCTTCTCAGCCTTGGAGACACAGGCTTGGGCAAAGTAAAAGCCCCTCCCAGTCAGTCAGGGTCTGGCTGATCCCTTCTCAGTCAGCCCCTTGCTCTGTTTTCCTTTCCTTCTGAGGAGAGTGCAATCTGCCTTGCAAGAAGAGTTTCAGAGTTCAGCTGCCCCTACTCACTGGCAGCTACTCTACTTCTCTCCTCCTCCCGCTTTCCTGCCAGGGAGGGTTTAAAAAGGTCTCCAGCAATTGGGGCCAGCTGAAAGTAGTTAGTTCCCTGGTAACCCCTGTTCCAGCTGAACCTTATTCCTCCATGGCTATTCCCCCTTGTCGTAGCTTCCTACTCAGATTTGAACCTTAGCGTTCATAAACTGAGAAACTAGCATGAAACTCCCCCCAAGTTTATTACCAGCTTGGATCTTATCTCGCTGCCACCAATCAGGATTCTGAGTACCTGATAAACTCCTGGTCTCCCAAAATCTTCTCTGGGGGACCCCAAGACTCAGAAACCCTGAGTCTCACCCCAAAGGGAAAACAACCTCCTCCCCTTGTCTCCTCTTTATCTCATCCCCAGCTCTCCCTCCCTGGGTTATCCTGGGCGATACTGTACTTAAACTCCTTGAATGCAAAACAGAGCAGTAGATAGTAGCGGAGGCTTTCTACTGGCCCATTTTACTGCCAGGCATTCCTTTTCCACTATGGCGTACTTCCGTTCCCTAGGCAGGAGCTTTCTACTGAGGAAGAGGACAGGGGTGTTCGTCATCTCCGACCATTTGTGAAAGCACCGCCCCCAGCCCTACTTCAGAGGCGTCTGTTTGTAGGATAAACTCCTCCCCCCAGTCTGGGGCTACCAGTACAGGGGTCTGTGCAGAGGGCCGTTCCTCAGATCTGCAAAAGCGGCTTCGGCCGCAGCAGACCATTTTACTATGTCTGGGCCCCGAGCCTGGTCAGGTCTGTTAATGGGCATGCCCTGGTGGCGAAGTGGGAATGAACCGTCTATAGTACCCCACGAGTCCCAGGAATGCTCGACTTGTTTTTTTCCCGGAGTGGTCGGGCCACTTCTGTATGGCTTCTAGCTTGTTGAGTTGGGGCCTCACCACGCCCTCCCCACTATATACCCAAGGTATTTGGCCTCAGCTAACCCGATCGAACATTTGGAGGGATTTGCAGTCAGTCCTGCCTTTCTCAGGGTGTCTAGGACTGCTTCTACCTTTCCAAGGTGCGTCTCCCAGTCGGGGCTATATATGATGATGTCATCAAGATAGGCAGCAGCGTACTCCCATGGGACCGTAACAGTTTGTCCATTAGCCCACTTGGAAGGTAGCGGGGCCCCATGCAACCCAAAGGGAGAACAGTGTACTGATATAGTCCTTCTGGGTTGCAAAGGCTGTCTTCTCCTTGTCGGCTTTAGCCAGGGGGATCTGCCAATAGCCCTTAGTAAGATCAAGGGTAGACATAAACCGGCCTTTCCCAGTCTGTCAATCAGCTCATCTATCCTGCGGGTATAAGGGTAGGCGTCAAATCGGGACACCTCATTTAGCTTGCAGAAGTCATTGCAGAACCTCATACTGCCGTCTGGCTTAGGCACTAAAACCACGGGACTGGACCATTGACTATGAGACTCTTCAATGACTCCTAAGGCCAGCATCTTCCTGACCTCTTTCCTAATCTCTTCTCTCTGGCCTCCGGGATCCGGTATGGCTTGAATGTGCACCTTCACTCCGGGCTCTGTGAAGATGTGATGGTGAACCTCAGTAGTCCTGCCTGGCTTTTCCGAGAACATATCTTGGTTGCGTTTGATCAGGCTGATCACTTCGGATCGTTGTTCCGGAGTCAGCTCCGGGGACATTCCACCAGGTTGGGCTGATCGCCTTTAGGGGATGGTGCCCCCAGTGCAACTACCAGGGCTTCTCTATCCTGCCAAGGTTTCAGCAGATTTATATGGTAGATCTGCTCCAGCTTCCGGCGACCTGGCTGCCGGACCTTATAGTCAATTTCTCCTACAGCTTCAATTACCTCATAGGGCCCCTGCCATTTGGCCAGGAGCTTGCTCTCCGCCGTGGGTATAAGCACCATCACCAGTCCCCTACTTGGAACTTCCAGGACCTTGCTTGACGATTGTAGTACGTCCGTTGCACCCCTTGGGCCTTCTCCATGTGTTCGCACACAAGGGGGGGTGACTTGGGCTATTCGGTCTTTCATTTGCAACACATATTCCACAATGTTTCTCCCCGGGTTCGGCTGTTCTTCCCAATCTTCTTTAGCCAGGTCCAGTATGCCCCTGGGGTGTCGACCATATAACAGCTCGAAGGGGGAGAATCCAGTGGAAGCCTGAGGAACTTCCCGTATGGCAAACAGTACATAAGGTAGCAGGGCATCCCAGTCTTTTCCATTGCAACTAATCACCTTCCGTAACATGTTCTTCAACGTCCTATTAAAACGTTCAACGAGGCCATCGGTCTGGGGATGGTAGACCGATGTTCTGAGGGTCCGTATGTGGAGCATGGTACACAAGTCCTTCATCAGTTTCGAAACAAAGGGGGTCCCTTGGTCCGTCGGGATCTCCTTAGGTATCCCTACTCTGGAAAATATCTGGACTAATTCTTTGGCTATGGTCTTGGACATGGTATTCCATAGGGGGATGGCCTCGGAGTATCGGGTGGCATAATCTAGTACTACCAGGATGTACTGATGGCCCTGGGATGACTTCTCCAATGGCCCCACTATGTCCATAGCTATTCGCTCGAATGAAACCTCAATAATTGGCAGAGGTGCCAGAGGGGCCCTTAAGTATGGTCAGGGCCTATGTATTTGGCATTCCGGACAGAAGGAGCAATATCGCCGGACGGCTGCATAAATACCGGGCCAAAAAAACCTCTGTAGAATCTGATCGAGGGTCTTAGCCATCCCTAGATGGGCCCCAAACCGATGACTCTGGGCCAGATCCATTACAGCTCTTTAATGCTTCCGGGGGACCAAGAGTTGTTCAACGACTTGCTCTTGGATGTGGACTACTCTATACAGCAGATCTTTTTTAATCATATAATATGGCCCTGGGCCCTTAGCTCTCCCCTCCACTGGGGCCCCCATTTACCTCGACTACGTCCTTAAAAATGTTGTGGTATATGGGATCATTGGCCTGAACCTGACCAAAATTCCCACGTGCGGTCCCTATTTGCCCCATTTCGGGGGGGTCCACCTCCATCTCCCCCTAAGGGACAGCCCCTGGGGAACCCGGTCCAACAATTGGGTTGTAGTTGGCCGGCCCAGTCCCGCTGTCAGCTGAGTCCCTTCTCTCCCCTGCCAGTGTAGGCGTCAGGTACTGGGTCAGGATCCTCGTCCCCCTCCTTTTATAGGCCCTCCGTTCCCTCCGAATTTTCCTGGACTTCCCCGGTGGGAAGAACACATCCTGGCTAAACTCGTGGAAGGCGGGGGGGAGGGTCCCCTATCTGGGCCACCCTTTGTGTCCCAGGGTCCTTCTTTTCTTCTCCCTTGTCTCTGGGGAGTAGGCCATCAAACCCCGGGAAGTCTCGTCCGATAAGGACAGGGTAAGGGAGTTTTGGAACGACTCCCACTGTCAACTCAGCGGGGTTTCTGAGGGCTTCTATGCGTACGGGGACGGTCGGGTAATAGCTGGTATCCCCATGTACACAGGATATTCTTGAGCGTTTGGCCTGGGATCGTTGGCCTGGCCTGACCAGCTTCCCTGAGACCAGTGTGACTGCACTTCCCGAGTCTATTAATGCTGTGGTCTCTATACCATTCAGCTTAATGGGCCTAGTGTATCTATGAGGGACCATCGCAACCCCGACTAGACTTATTAGCTCGCATGGTCCCCCTATATCCCCCAGTTCACATTGCATAGGCTCTCCTAGATTAGGGCACTGGGCAGCAATATGCCCTAATTCACCACAGGCATAACATCAGTACCCCACCCAGGGCAGCCCCCTATTTTTCGGGCTGCTGGGATTTATCCCCTGAGCTTTTCTTCCCCAGTCCTCCAGTCTCTCCGGGACTGCCGGCGGCTCTTCCGTCTCCGGCCTTCCCTCCATTTTCCAGCCTGGAGCTAGGGCAAACCGGGGCCTCAGCGCAGAGGCTGGTCTCCAATTCTGGCGCCTTCCTCCTCCGGTGGTCTGAGAAAGTTCTTGGGCTGCTAAGTGTCTCTCCATGAGAGCAACTAGATAGTCGTAAGAGGAGGAATCATTTTGGCTGACCCACCCCCGTATGTCCGGTGACAACCCTCTCATGTACCTGTCTAATACCAGGATTTCCACTATCTTCTCCGGCCCCTGGGTCTCGGGGCGGAGCCACTTCCAAGCAAGGTGTATCAAGTCAAATAGCTGGGACCTCGGCGCTTTGTCCTCCCGGTACTTCCACTCGTGGAAGCGCTGGGCCCTTATGGCTGGCGTCACGCCTGCCCTCGCCAGGATTTCTGCCTTCAGCCGAGGGTAATGCATAGCTGCTTCTGCGGTCATGTCAAAGTAGGCTTTCTGGGCCTCCCCACACAGAAAAGGAGCCAGCAGACCTACCCACTGGTCTCAGGGCCAGGCCTCCTGCAATCCTGTCCTCTCGAACGCAAGGAGATATGCCTGTATATCGTCATCTGTTGTCATCTTCTGTAAATAGTTGCTCTCCCGTAGCGGCCGCGTCCCCTGGGCCCCGTACGTCATCGTGGTCAGGGCCTTCAACTGGTTCACTACCTCAGTCAGGGTGGCTCGATCTTGGGCCGCCTGGCTCATCAGCAGCTGGTTGGTCTCCTGTTGAACCCGTACGGACACTCGCTGGGCCGCCACCTGTACTCTGGTAGCCTCTTGTTGAGCTGCGGTGACTTGCATCAATGCCTTCAGTACATCCTCTATTTCAAAAAAAAAAATTTTTTTTTTTTTTGTGTGTGTGAGTTTACCTTGCCTTTGATGGCTTGCCACAGAGCCTCACTCACTAGTCCATCCCACTTCTGACACCACGTGTGGCAAAGTACCTGCTTCTCCTCTGCGAGCTCAGTCCTTCTCAGCCTTGGAGACACAGGCTTGGGCAAAGTAAAAGCCCCTCCCAGTCGCTCAGGGTCTGGCTGATCCCTTCTCAGTCAGCCCCTTACTCTGTTTTCCTCTCCTTCTGGGGAGAGTGCAATCTGCCTTGCAAGAAGAGTTTCAGAGTTCAGCTGCCCCTACTCACTGGCAGCTACTCTACTTCTCTCCTCCCCCCCTGCTTTCCTGCCAGGGAGGGTTTAAAAAGGTCTCCAGCAATTGGGGCCAGCTGAAAGTAGTTAGTTCCCTGGTAACCCCTGTTCCAGCTGAACCTTATTCCTCCATGGCTATTCCCCCTCAATGGATAGGGAGAGGCCTTTTAAGCCTTCTGGGACTAATTACTACCCCTCTCCTGGTAGCTAATTGTCCTGAGTTTTCCACAGCAGATATACCCAGAGTTTCACTGAAGCAGATGCCTAGAGTTATACACCTCTACCCCGATATAACGCTGTCCTTGGGAGCCAAAAAATCTTACTGCGTTATAGGTGAAACCACGTTATATCAAACTTGCTTTGATCCACCGGCGTGCACAGCCCCGCTCCCCTGGAGCGCTGCTTTACCACGTTATATCTGAATTCGTGTTATATCGGGTCGTGTTATATCAGGGTAGAGGTGTATGTGCATCAAAGTGCTCTCCTTGTTAAAGATGCTTTCCTGAACTGTGCTCTAGCACAGTACTGCAGTCTTTGGGTTTCATTCACTGTAGGAGAATAATCTTTTGTTAAACAAAAAAGAGTCTTTTACTGGAATGTAAAAAAATCATCATAGCAATAATTCTGCTGAAGAGACAGAATGAACCACATGTGGCAGAAGTTAGTTATGTGATTAAGGCATCAAAAGAAGCTGCAGAGAGTAGAACAGGGCAGAATGTTAGCTTTGTAAGGTTTTTTTTGACGTGATGAAAATTTGGACCAGAGAGGACCTGACAATGTTCCTTTAATGAATCTACCAGAAGTCAGTTCTGTTGAGGGACACTTTATTTCTTAATAATCTCAGACCAAAAAGGGCATTTCTTTGAGGTGTTCAACAGGCTAGCTCGGTAACAAACAAGTCTTGTGTTTGAACATCCTCGTTCACCTCTAGAAGAAAAGCACTCACTCACATAGTATAAGACCAAGTTATCATACAGCACTTACAGAAGGACAATATTATGTACTGCTAGGACACTTTCCAATGCAATAAAAGAAATAAACATTACTACTACTGAAAAAACTCTTGTAAATGGACTCAAGACCTACAGCTTCTCTTAAAAAGAAAGTAAAAGCTTGTCTGGTCTGAAAAGGCTTCTTGCACATGAGATAGAGCAAGTTTAATTAAAAGGCCACTTGCAATGAATTGCAAAATATATTGTGATAAGTAGGACAGAAGTAAACCTGTGATAGATGATGGAGCTTTACTATGCATAGCTCTTTATCTCCTCAGCGAAATTTTGTAATCAATTCATTCCCTAATGGGAAGTCTGTGTTAATTGTAAGACTGGTGTAGTGTGCTTGGATTTCTTGGTATGCATGACATGTCTGGCTGCAGTATTTTGTACTGCCTATATTTTTAAAAGGGGATGTGTGGTAGACAGGTTATAATGTGCTGAAAGTGTAGACAGTTATCTTGACTCCCAAGTGTAGAGTGAGAAATATTTTCTTATGCTGTTGATCACAACATCCTTTTATGAGAGAGGGAGAGAGAGAGAATAAAACCCCTTAGTTAATTTAATTTCTGTTAGTGGATAACTTGGCCGTGTTAAATGGCCACATTTGTATTTGCTGAAACAATTTAAGGTCTTGATCCTGATACACAGTCTGCTTCTGCAGACCCCTGCACCATGTGGAGTGCTAAGGCAGTGTCCATGCTAGTAACCTTCACTGAAGGATTGCAGCTAAGTGTTTAAAAAATGTTACTTAGATCCACAAGCCTGATTGAGTGTCTATGAGAGCTGTACTCTTAACTCACTTGGTTGCCTTTGAAAATCTCATCCTAAATCTGCAGAATCAAATTGAAAGGGAGGTACTAGAAGTGAAATATGAGAGTAAATAGGAACCACTGGGTGATTTACTGATTAGTTTTATGTTAATATTGCCTAAAAAGAAGAGAAGGGATGCTAAAAGTAATCATCAGAGCTTTGATGATATTGACAGACAGTCAGGGAGAAGATTCATTTTCAGCTGAGAAGTGCATATATTGTTAGAACTCAAGTAAAAGAGTTGGACTGCTTCTTGAAAATATCTTTACTCTGGCTGTCTGTAACTGGGATGAAGATTATCTTTTCACCACCACCATTTTAAGGTTATGTCCTTGGCATTCACCAATACAAGCCCACACAATGCTATCAAGATGTATTCAGTGAAGTTTATCACTCAAACATTTTGTCTTATGTTTGTTTTCTTACTAAAGCTGTGTTACCATGTACACTTACAAAGGGAACCTAATTCCTAATTTGCTAGCAAATAGAAGGATATCAAATCAGCAAAAAAGGAGCCTGGTCCTGTGGTTAAGACATTGGACTGAGACTTGGGAGATCCAGGCTCCAGTTTTGGTGCTGTCACAGAATCCCTTAATCTCTCTGTGGCCCAATTCTCCATTTGTAAAGTGGGGATAGTAATGCTTCCTTACTCACACCTTTTGTCTGGCATGGCTACTTTGGCCCTCATCCTGCAAACACTTATGTGCATGCTTAACGTTACTACCATGAGTGGCCCTATTGATTTTAAAGAGACTACTCACAGTATTCAAGTTAAGCACATATATAAGGGTTTGCAGGGTTGAGGCCTTCGAATGGCTTTTACTATAAGTATGTATGTACAGCACCTAACTGAATATGGCAGTGATCTTTGCTGGAGCCTCTAAACATTCCTGCAGTATAAAGAATCACAAAAGAGTTAACTAGCTCACTGTATCCTTTGAAAGTGATGACTCTTAATTGAGAGGATGAAAAAAGCATACCCTGAATCTGGGTCTGACCATCAGTCTTGATTTTTGGAGCCACAATAAATAAGAGTCCTTTGATAAGTTTGGAAAAGTCAAACCAGACTATTTTTTAGTAATAATAATAGTGACTTTTATATAATACCTTTCTTGAGCTATTAACCTCAATTGAAGATTTACCATTAACTTCAAGATCAGCAGGCTTATTCTCTCTATACATAGTACATCCCTGAAATGCTGCCACCTCAAGTACGAAGGACAACAGCCAGCCAACATGCTGTCTAGAGAAACACATCTGTTTTTCCCCAGAAAACACCACCCACCAATGGCCCGAGAAACTTGTCAAATGACACAATAAATACCCAGTGAAACCCCAATTGAGAAGCAGCAGTTCCTTTCCCAGAAACACCTTTCTTGGCAACTACGTGATTCCTTCTAGATGTCCCTAGTGCAGGATTACACTCTTATTAGAACCACTTTTCCTGCAGGGAGTTTCTGGGGCTGGCCATTTAAATTTGGCAGAGCCAAAAAATGACAGCCCTAAAGGGGCCATTTTGTAAACAGTTGCTGCCTGCTGTGTCTCCCTGCCTTTCAGCTGGTAAGCACTCTTGGCTCCTGCCAGGTTTTCCTCTCCTGTCCCTAAGGTGAATGGATCATGATTACACGTACATACAGAGGAACAAAGCTGTTATTATTTGTAGTATTTTAACACCCTGTCCAGCATTGAGGCTCCATTGTGTTAGTAACTTTCCTACAATATAGGAAGACATGGTGCTTGGCCCTAACATTTTGTAATGGGAAAAGATTAAAACAAACAAACAAACAAAGAGTATGGAGAAAAGGACATACCATGCAAGCACAGCAAACAGGGTAATAATTATGTTGGGAACTAAACCTGTTAATTTCCTTTTAGTTCATTAATTTAATTCGGGGAGAAGTGGAAGTGGTGGAGGTTGTCAAGAAGGGGTGAATGAATACAAGGGCAAAGGAGTTTGGAAGAGGGGCAGTGAGGATGAAGGCTGAAATAGGAAATGAAGAAAGGAAGGCAGGAGGCTGAGGCAAACAGCAGGCAGAAAATAATGTAAAACAATCTGCTGTGATTACCAGGGGCTGTGGAACTGAATGAAATAGAAGGAAAGGTATTTTAACAAACCCTGGTTTACCATGCTGCTGAATTAATTGTGTGTAGATTCAAGAACAATTCTGATTGGGTACGAACTTTTTATTGCAAAACTTTACTGCAGGAAATTGCTCCGGATACTTCAAACGTTTCCGGCTGTTTGCAATTTCTCACCCTGTCCCTGTTTCCTGCTTGATTAGAGGCAGGGCTGCTCAAAGAGGAGAGTGTTCCAAGGTTTTCCCTAGCAGACTTTCAGCTCAGTACTGGTCCTACCCAGACACGGTTTCCTTGGTGAGTGCTGACAGGATCATATAGGAAGCTATAGTCTGATTTATTAAAAACCATCTGGGGGGGGAGGGAGGAATTCCTCTACAGGCACCTCGTCCATGCTGCAACCCTGATGAATGGTGAAGCTACTCAAATATTGCATTTAATAATGGCAAAGCTGCCCTTTGTCTCTCTTTTATTTAACATGATCTCTGAGCCACTAATTCATCTAATCACAACTCATCCTAGTATTGCTGGTATTAAAACTGGGAGTGAAATGTAGTCTATATTCCTTTATAGAGTTAGCACAATTTTTCCCCCCCTCAGGCACAAAGAAGGTTGTTTAGCATTTGGTAGACCTGTGGTAGTACGGTCTAGCTGTTGGTGCATTTGACTGGGACTCAGGAGAACTGGTTTCTATTCCTGACTCTGCCAGTGACCTAGGGGGTGACTTTGGATAAGTCACTTCACAATATTGCCAGCCCACCCCATGCATTCAAAAATCCTTAGTCAGGCCCCCTAAACAAGAGATTGGCTTAAAAATCATGATATTTTACAAATAATAATCATGGGATTCTTTCCCTCTGGCTTTCTCTGCCCCAGTGAGAGCTAGAAATAAACTTTTTTTTTTCTTCATTAAAGTTTCTCTTCAGGAGCCTGTGGCATTAAGAAAAAAAACATATATCATAAGACACATGATAAAATTGTTGGAGTTGGCAACCTCATCTCTTTGTGCCTCTGTTTCCCCTCTTACCAGTCATCTGTTTCCCCTATTTTGATGGTAAGCTCTTTGGGACAGCAGCTGCCTCTTATAGTGTTGATACAGTGCCTAACTCAATACAGCCCTGCTCTCTGATTCTGGCCACTAGGCGTTACTGAAATGCATACAACAACACTGAAGTCTTTGTGGTTTAAAATGGGGATATTGCATTATTGTTGGTTATATTACTGATCTCTCTTTGGTTTCTTTATTTAGTTTCTCTTTAACTGAAGTTGCATTTTAAGTTGATGCAGAGGTTGTTATAGAACTGGAGACTTCATTTTAACACTAGCCTCTGAAAATGCTCAGTAATTTGTGGCATAGGGGGTCAGAAATATAGTAATAGCCATACCGTATCTAATCAGGTGCCTTGTCTCCAGTAGTGCTCAGTGCCAGTTGTTTCAGAGGAAGGTGTAAGGATCCCTGTAACTGACAATTAGAGATTAACTTGCCGACAGGGGAAGTTTTGGTCTAACTCTCATCAAATTATGGTTTTATATGCCCTGTAGCATGAGAATTGATATTCTTTTTTCAAACTATTTAATACAGAGAAGGCCAAACTACGGCCTGCGGGCCACATCCGAACTCAGAAGGCTAGCCCCTGGCTCCTCTCCTTCTGTTTCCCCTCTCCTGCAGCCTCAGCTCACTCGCTTCCCCGCCGGTGCAATGTTCTGGGCAGCAGGGCTATGAGCTCCTGGGGCAATGGAGCTGCAGAGCCCAGCCTGACTCAGGACTCTGTGCTGCGTGGTGGTGGCAGCATGGCTGGCTCCAGCTGGGCGGCACATCTGTAACTCTGCCAGCCACCGGTGCTGCAGGCAGCACGGTAAGGGGGCAGGGAGCGGGGGGCGGGGGGTTGGATATAGGGCAGGGGAGGTCAGGGTGGTGATCAGGCATGGGGGTGTTCATAGAGGTCAGGGCAATTGGGGGGTACAGGGGGTTGAATGGGGGCAAGGGTCCTGGAGGGGCAGTCAGGAAGGAGCGGGGGTTGGATGGGGTGGCAGGGGGCAGTCAGGGGTTCTGGGGTCAATCAGGAATAGGGAGAAGGGGTAGTTGGATGGGGTAGGGATCCCGGAGGGGGGACGTCAGGAATGAGCGGAGGGGTTGGATGGGGCGGTGGGGGGCAGTCATGGGCAGAGGTTCTGGAAGCAGTCAGGGGACAGGTTGAATGGGGGCAAGGGTCCTGGAGGGGCAGTCAGGAAGGAGCGGGGGTTGGATGGGGTGGCAGGGGGCAGTCAGGGGTTCTGGGGTCAATCAGGAATAGGGAGAAGGGGTAGTTGGATGGGGTAGGGATCCCGGAGGGGGGACGTCAGGAATGAGAGAAGGGGTTGGATGGGATGGTGGGAGTCTGGAGGTGGACAGGGAATGGGGATGTGTGTGGATTGGGCAGGAATTCCGAGGGGGAGCCGTCAGGGGATGGGGGGTTGGATGGGGCAGGAGTCCCAGCGGGTCAGATAGGAGGTGGGGGCCAGGCCATGACCCTCTCCCTTAACTGGCCCTCCATACAATTTACGAAACCCGATGCAGCCCTCAGGCCAAAAAGTTTGCCTGCCACTGATATGATATGATGGTAGATGTTCTCATTCTATGTATAAATAACTAATCCATTTATTTCTCCTGCTGGTAAAATTGTGGATTCCCTTTTGTATTGGATCAATGAGTTCCACATGATGCATTGTGTTTAAAAAATATCCTTTTATCATTTCTGAATTTGTTGCCTTTCATTTTCATTGGCTATTCCCTTATGAGAAATAGTAAGGAGAAGCACCTGAATTACTTCTCCATACCATTAATCAATTTGTATACTTCTAGCACGACTCCTTCACTAATCTAAAAATCTTTCTGATTTTTCATCATGTTCCACGCTTCTAATCACTTTTGTCCTTGAGTGCAGGGACAGCAGTTGTGATTGGCTCTTACAGGGCTAGTAAGAATGTACAGTAGGTAGAGAGAGAAGCCTCTTTCTGGTTTCTTCTTCCTTTCCTCCAACAACCAGATAAAAACTTGCCCTAGTGCCTGGATGGGGATAGTCCAAAAACTTCTCCTTCTCAGCTCCGTATATGTTCAAAGAATTCTTGTAGACTGGAGAGAGATTTTTGTATATCTGGAAACTTTCGCATGAGGCAAGCTTTCCTTCAGTAAAATTGGACTTAAAAATGAGAGGCTAAAAAATTGCTGCTTTAACTGTGTATCTAAGTTATTTTTATGGCCCCATCAACTGTAGTACCTCAGCACCTCACAGTCTTTAATGTATTTATCCTACCAACATCCCTCTGAGGTAGGGAAGTGATATTAACCCCATTTTACAAATGCTAATTGCAGCACAAGGAAGCTAAGTAACTTGCCCAAGGTTGCACAAGAAGTCTGTAGCAGAGTATTGAACCCCATGTTTCCTAAGTTCCTAGCTTAAGCCCTAACCACTGGACCAGGGCTCGGCAACCTTTGGTGGCATGTGGCCCATCAGGGAAATCCGCTGGTGGACTGGGCCAGTTTGTTTACCTGCAGTGTCTGCACGTTTGGCCAATCACAGCTCCCACTGGCTGCAGTTCGCCGCTCCAGGCCAATGGAGGCTGCGGAAAGCAGCGCGGGCCAAGGGACGTGCTGGCCGTCGCTTCCCACAGCCTCCATTGGCCTGGAACGATGAACCACGGCCAGTGGGAGCTGCAATTGGCCAAACCTGCAGATGCTGCAGGTAAACAAACTGTCCCGGCCTGCCAGTAGATTTCCCTGGTGGGCTGTGTGCCAAATGTTGCCGATCCCTGCACTAGACCATGCACTCTATCTTCTGGCATATAAAAATCATAGACTGTACCTTAATGTAAAGGACCACATTTTCAGGGCAGACTACCGACATGTAGGGTTTTGTGCAGAAAAACAGATACACATGATGCTTTTAAGGTGTGTTTTATGGGCCTCCTTTAAAAATCTGGCTGTAATAGCATGCAGATTATAGCAACATTCAATACAATCGAGTGCGTCTATCATGAAGTGGATTTGTCTAGGACAGCCCTGTGCATTTTTGAGCAACTCCTGCTTCTGGCAGATGTACCCTCCTTGTCATGATATATTTGATGGTGAACTGCCAGACTTAATGTTTTCTTCAATGTGAATTTTTAGGGATGCAGATTAAGACTATAGTGAACTACTGTGTACTGCCTGTCTGAGAAACTCTACATTATTTATTTCAGTTTGCTAATTTATTTATTATATATTATTTAGTGGAACAAACCCTTTCCATGCAGAGAACTGGTATTTAGCAAGCTTTCTTTTTATTCAGCCAGACACCCTTAAAGGAGTGAACATTTGATGTGATTCTTTTCAAAATCTATTTAGTAAATGAAGACAGGTTATCCTGTTTCCCAATATATTGAGTTCATCTGGGCCAAACATAGCCTCCTTTATGGGTACCATTTGTACTCAGTTTGACTTTACACCTGTTTTACACTTCCTAATTTACACCAGTGTAAATGAGTCCAGATTCAGGCCCCAAATATCTCCTTAAGAAATGCTCTCTTAATAACACCCCATTTATTAGCCATACCATAACCATTCAGTTATTAATGGAAGCTACCCATATTTGGTAGCCACAAAAGGTAAAAACACAACAACAACAACTTCATCCATTTGACATGTACAAATACCCTTTAAAAATCACTCCCTGCACACATTCCAAATAAAGTTAATTTCCCAATAACATCTCCTTTGCAGCCAGGTTGGCCATCATTTATTCTCATCATTTTAGGAGGCTGTTAGCAAGTGATTGTCTGCTTCATCAGAGGGTTTGGTGTGTGCTAGTTGGAGATATACAATAATGCAGTAGAATATCATGAGCAGCAGTTATAAAAAGGAAGCTGAGATTACCTTTGTTCTATTTTGCTGATTCAGAAGCTGCCTTCAAATTTTAAAACTGCAGGGGAAAGTAATTTTTCTAACAGAAGCTGCAGTTTGTAAATGAAGATATGCCATGTATCTGGATTTTATATGTTAATTCTGGTTGGGTTTAAATGACAATGAAAGTATCGTTTAAGTACTGGTTATGTCTACACAGTCTGCATCTAGAGATGTTAGATTAGTGTCTGTATAGTCTTTCCTCTGCACTCGGTGCAGGGTCCATGTTAAAATGCAGAAAGATCAGATACCACTGTATTATAGAGAAATATATCATTACTCCACTGATGTTAGATACAGTACCATAAGGCATTTGTTGTATTTTCCCCACTTCTCAGGTTAGGAAATACACACTTGCATATGAATAAACACAGATGTACCATTGTTAGAAAATATTCCAGAAGTGTACATCACAGTTGCATCCCTTTGATCAGAATATTGTACCCACTTGAAAGTCTTTGCCAGGCAAACGCCCCATCCCAGCCAGTGCTGCCAAAACAGCTGAGATGATACACACACAGATAAATCATCGTAAGGAGGGACCATCTGTGATATGTATCCCAGTGCTGTGCAGGAATGAAAATGGCAACGTGTGAAGTCCCAGCTGCGGTTTCAATATTTTTCACATGATAAAGTGACTTAAGGATTCACAGCTCAAATACAACTAAAGTGAACTAGTGATTAAGACATCACACTCTATAATCTTGGTGATTAAAACCAATATCTGACAAAAATATTCAATAGACACAGTGGGACCCATTGAGAGTGAGGTGGAATGAAAGCTCTGAATGGCTTGAATGTATTCCAAAGGAACCTTTCTCCTATTTTTAGCTAAGCTTCACTCCACTCAGGGTGCGGCTGCACTGCAGCTGAGAGTGAGCCTCCAGCCTGGGTAGACAAATTCAAGCTAGCTTCACTTGAGTTAACATTGCTAAAAATAACAGTGTTAGCACTGCAGCAAAGATGGCGGCTGAGACCAGCAAACCTAGCATGAATCTGTGGGTCCCGGCTGGGTGGCACTCTTCCAGTTGAGGTGCAGACATACTCTTACGGGGCCAAATCTAATTCCAAGCTTTATTTTTCCAAAGAACATGGGGAATTAGCAGCTTCTGTTGCTGCTGTGCCTTCACCCTGCAGCGGCATGAAGGGAAATGGTCAGTAGATCTTCCACATGCTGATCCACCATCCTAATCCCTGCTCGTCTCCTGTCCTGCATCTGGACGTCTGTGGAGCTGTACTTAAAGCACAGTCAGTGGTAATCCCTTACAAACCCACCCAAATCCTGCTACCCCTGTACAGTGGAACCCCACCAGTTTGAGAATGTGAAGGGCCTCTGAAAATGAGGGAATAGAATATGTGACCTGTTTCTTGGGACAGGGAGAGTGACACTCTAACCAGTGGTTAGAGCATTCATGTAGGAGGTGGGAGACTCAGGTTCCCATCCCTCTTGCCAAAGACTATTTAAATTTAACTGTTTAATTATACTCTAGAACGGCTACAGCAGGAGAGATTGAGGCCCGGTCTACACTGGGTGGGGAAGGGAGGATCGATCTAAGTTACCCAACTTCAGCTACGTGAATATCATAGCTGAAGTCAACGTACTTAGACTTACTCACCACGGTGTCTTCATTGCGGTGAGTTGACTGCTGCCGCTCTGCCGTTGACTCTGCCTGCTCCTCTCGCGGTGGTGGAGTACAGGAGTTGATGGGAGAGTGCTCAGGGGTTGATTTATTGTGTCTAGATGCGATAAATCGAGCCCCGGTGGATCGATTGCTGCCCGCTGATGCGGCGGGTAGTGTAGACATACCCTAAGGGACATATAGTCCAGTGGTTAGGGCACTCTCCTGGGAGGTGGGAGATTAAATCCCCGCTCCACATCAGACAGAGGGGGGATATGAAGCCAGGTCTCCCATAGCCTGGGTGAGTGCTCTAACCACTTGACTATTGGATAAAAGGGTTGTACCCCTCCCCTCCTTGGTTTTCTATGAAAAACGCTCACCTGGCTTATGTGTTACACTCACCTGGCTAACTTCAGGAAAGGGTTCACTCTATTAATCCCAAATGGAGGGAGGCACCGAACTCCCTTTGAGGGGTGGGACTTAGGCATTTCCTGTTGGAGAGCTTAGACAGCTACCCACTCAGTGTACTGTCTTTCATGAGTCCCATTCATAGGCACCTACTCTCCATATGTATTGTATAGGGATCTTGGGCATATAACTCAGGGTTGCAAATTCCATTCCATGGCAGGGCACCTAAAAGTTGTGAATCCCACCCATATTATAAGCTTGATTTTCATTGTTCATTTTTAGACTCTTATTGGAAAGAAAACTACTGGAGGCTACTCAGACTTCAGTCTGTCTAATCACTTAAAGAGTAATTACTTTTTTAACTAAGAAATTACTACTGATCTCTGGACAAGCTACTCAAATCAATGCAGAATAATAGATACATTGATTTGACAATAGAAAGAGACTGTTTGCTTAGACAAGCGCATCAAGCCTTCTTAAAAGACATGCTATTGATTATTTTTGTTATTTCAAAGACCCACTGTATTTACAGTTTAAGGACCGAGTCCTGCAACACTTATGTGAGTCAGTAGGACCAGGACCACTGGATTTCCCTCTGTTCTAACCTTCCCCCTCACCCCTAGCTAAACTCATACAAATGAGCTGGAGAGCAGCAGGGTAACATTGCTGTAAACTAGTATTATGAAGGAAAAGGACAAGAAGCATGTACAGAACATTTCTGTGATACTAGCTCTGAGCACTAAAAGCCACATTTTTAAAGGTATTTATGCAGGTAAAGGTAAAAATTGATGTCTTGTGGGGTTTTCAAAAAATACCTATGTGCCTAACTTCCATAAACAAGTTTGAAAACTTCACTAAGCACCTACCTGAATATGTTTAGGCACCTAAATACTTTTACGAATCTGCCTCTAACATCACAGGATCACCATCTCTGTCAAAGCACCAACTCCTGAAAAATTTTCTCACATTTTTTCAACGAGCCAAATTCCTGGCTCCTGTTTGTTAACGTTCTTTCATACACTGAAAAGTGTGAGTTTTAAAATCAGTTGTGTAAAATTTTGAATTGAACTAAGTTTTTCATTCAGCTAGATTTGAAAGGTTATTTAATGTGAGTTTAGTATTGAGGGAAGGTGCTGGCCTTTCTGACCTCAGCCCCTGGATAAAGCTCCTGAAAGAGCTCTGAACTGGTACTCAGTGGATCAACCCTTAGATCTAGTGGGCAATGCCAAAAAAGAATGGGCTAATCACAATAGTTACTAGTGATGGATAAGGGTGGGAAGTGCTATACTGACAGCCTGGAGACTGAAGTCCTTTATTTGTTTGCAAAACAAATGCAGCTCGTGCAGAAGCAGCTTCTTCACACTGCCACAGAGACATGTCAACTTGACTTGGAGGAACCACCTCTAGGGATGAAGTAGGTCACACTTTCCTTGGTACAATTCCTAGTTAACCATCAATTCATTTCACACAGGTTGGCCAACTGCCAGGCACCAACATTCAGTTATTGTTGACAGTATAAAGAACAGTGACTGGGTAGCAAAAAGCTTGGTATCCTATTACAACCCACATCTTAAGCCAGTGCTCTGAAAGGCTTTTTTTTTCTTCCATGTGTCCTGACGTACATAATTCTTAATTCACATCAGTTCTTTTCAAACCTAAATCCAAAGCATCTTTATGCTAATGTAATTTAAATGCTACAGGTGATGAACTATTTAAGTGTTTTGCTGGATTGACTCAAACTGTAGAAAACAAAACTGATTTTATAGATAAATGACTTAAATTCCCCCTGAAGTTTCTGTTTACCCTCAAGGTTACATGTTCACTCAGCCAACCTATGACACAGAGATGTCTGAGTCCATTTTGTAATTCATCATCAGTGTGAGATGACAGGAAAGATGTCCTTTTGACTAAAGCAATGCACTGGGACTCAGAATAGCTAGGTTCCATTCCCAACTCTGACGCAGACATTTTGTGTGATGGAGGGTAAGACATTTAATAGCTTTGTGTCTCAGTTCCCCGTCTGTACAATGAAAAAAGACCAATTCCTTTCTCCCAACATGTCTATATAGATTGGGCCAGGGACTGTCACTTACTATGTGTATATCTGGCACCTAGCACCATGAAGCCCAGACTTTGTTTGAGGTCTACAGGTACTAGATGTTCTGATCTCTCACGCAAGCCTGCTATTCTCTTGTAGAGTTTTCAGGTCTGTAACTATAAATGTGAAAGTAGAAGGATCTTGAAAGATGACTGAATCTACAGGTCCCTTAAGTGTTCAGTAAAGTGCATTTAAAATGTCATACTTTAAAAAAACAAAACAAAACAAAAAACCTACTCAGGATCTGAATGCAGATCAAACACAGTATGATAGTTGTGGCTAATGGGTCAAATTTATCACTGCTGTAACTCCACTGGTTTCAGTGGAGGTGCCCACATTGATGAAACGGTTATCTTCAAGTAGTGCGCATGCTCTATGCCAAAACAGTTGTGTGGAAAAACCTTGCATAGATAGGAATTTGAATGTGTGGCTTTTCTTGAAATTTTGGGTCTTCATTTGCACTCAGCTGATCCTTAAATATGTAGACCAGGGGTCGGCAACCTATGGCACGCATGCCAAAGACGACACGCGAGCCAATTTTTAATGGCACTCTGGAGCCTGCCGGGACTCCAGCATGCCACTAAAAATCCCGCCCAGCCCAGCACGCTCTCCTCTGCCTCCACTTCCCCCGCGGGGGCAGGGAGCAGAAGCATAGCTGTGCTCACGGGGTGGGCAAATGGCCCCACTCTCCCGGCACGGTGAGCCGCGGGGTCTGTGCTTTCCCCTCCCCTCGAGCCCTGCTGCCGCGCGCAGCGCTCTGGGGGTTGGGCTGCGCGCTCCCGCGGGCAGCGTTTGGCCCCGCGGGGAGGCAGACATGCTCCCTGCTCAACCGGAGGGGCAGGGCTGTGTGCTCCCGCGGGGCAGCGTGTCTAGCTCTGGGTGGAGCCTCATGCTAAGGGGCCCAGGGCTGTGGGGGGTTGGATAAGGGGTGGGGGCAGTTAGGGGACAGGGAGCAGGGTGGGTTGGATGGGGGAGTTAGAGGTGGGGGGGGGTTGGATGGGGCATGGGAGTCCCGGTGTTTGTGAGGGGGCAGGGGGTGGATAGGGTCAGGGCAGTCAGGGGACCGGCAGCAAGGAGGGTCCTGGGGGGGGAAGTTAGGGTGGGGTCTCTGGAGGGGGTGGTCAGGGACAAGGAGTGGGGGGTTGTGTGAGTTGATAAGTATATGGAGGGGATGATATGATGGGATAGTTAATTTGGGAATTGATCTGGATTATCAGCAGATAGGTCTGCTCAATGGTCTGTGAGGGATGTTGGATGGGATGGGATCTGAGTTACTGCAGAGAATGCTTTCTGGGTGCTGGCTGGTGAGTCTTGCCACATGCTCGGGGTTTAGCTGATCGCCATATTTGGGGTCAGGAAGGAATTTTCCTCCAGGGCGGATTGGCAGGGGTCCTGGAGTTTTTCGCCTTCCTCTGCAGCGTGGGGCATGGTCACTTGCTGGTGGATTCTCTGCAGCTTGAGGTCTTCAACCACAATGTTGAGGACTTCAACTCAGTCATGGTTAGGGGTTGTTCTAAAAACTGATGGTAGGGTTCTGTGGCCTGCTTTGTGCAGGAGGTCAGACTAGATGATCATATTGGTCCCTTCTGACCTACGAGTCTATGAGTCTATGAGTTGGGAGTTCTGGGGGTCCTGTCAGGAGGCAGGGGTGTGGAGAGGGGTTGGGGAAGGCAGGGAGTTGGGGGGGTTGGATGGGTCAGGAGTTCTGGGGGTCCTGTCAGGTGGCAGGGAATGGTTGAATGGGGCATGGGAGTCCCGGGGCTCTGGCTGGGGACAGGGCTGTGGATAAGTGTCGGTGCAGTCAGGGGACAGGTAGGAGGTAGAGTCCAGTCTGGGGACAAGGAACAGGGAGGCTTAGATAGGGGGTGAGGTCCCAGGAGCGGGTAGTCAGGGGACAAGGAGCAGCGGGGTTAGGAGTTATTAGGGGGGCAGTCACCCAGCACTCTCCCCTGAGCCCTGACCCCCTCCACACCACGCTCTCTGCCCTGAGTCCCGCACCGCCCCCAGGCCCCTGCCCTGAGCCCTGTAACTTCCTCATACATACCCAGCTCTCTGCTTGACTCCTTCATCCCCTCCCCCCACCCACAACCCTGGCCCTGACTCTGGCACCCCCACCCATACCCCGCGCCCCATCTGCCCTGACACCTACACCCCCTCACATACCCAGCCCCCAGCCCTGCCCCCTGCCCTTTGGGTCCTGGCCGCCAGCCTGCATAGCCCGCTGCTGGTCTGGGGTTCTGGCTGACGGACCCTTGCCAGCTGGGGTCCCGGCCGCAGGCCCTGATCAGCCCGCTGCCGGCCTAGGTGAACAGAACCCCAGACCAGCAGTGGGCTGAGCGGGCCGGCAGCGTAAGATCCACATTTTAATTTCATTTTAAATGAAGCTTCTTAAACATTTTGAAAACCCTGTTTATTTTACAATACAACACTAGTTTAGTTGTATAATATATAGACTTAGAGAGAGAGACCTTCTAAAAAACATTAAAATGTATTACCGGCACGTGAAACCTTAAATTAGAGTGAATAAATGAAGACTTGACACACCGCTTCTGAAAGGTTGCCGACCCCTGATGTAGACAAAGAAACATTCTGTAAATGTTATATTTTCACATATATTTTACTTACACTCTAAAGTTGGGCATGGTCTTCTTTTTTCATTACTAGAGTTGGGAAAATAAGTGACAGCAAATACTTTATCTAACAAATCTTTTGTGTTGAAAATTGTTCATGAGCACATAGTGGTTTCTATTAATTTGTTAATATCTGCACGTATGTACAGAAAAGTTGTGAGGACCAGGGAGTTATTTTTTCTTCATCCACATGTTGCAGGGCACAGAGAGCCAGCTTTAAAGTTGAACTCCTTCCCCCAAATCCATGTAGCTCCATGTTGCTGTTCAGCAAAGCACATAAGCATGAACAGAATACCAATTTTATCTTCGGTACATAGGTGTGTTCTTAAATTAAAGCAAGTGTTAAGTGCTTTCCTGAAATCATAATACACAAATGCAAAGGTATTATGCTAATCAATATTACGAGATGGTTGAGATGGTTAAGATGTACATTAGCTTTTTGACTTATAAAAATGGGCCTGATTCACCACTGAATAATTTCAGTCCTGTGCTGGTTAGTTTAAATAGTTATGTTGGTAAATGCTATCCATGAGAGAGATTGTAAATGCATCTTTCTTTCACTGCTATTAAAATGGTCAGTCAAAAATCCAATTTTTATTTGGACACCATTGATTTCTGTTTAACATCATAAATATCTTAACATTTTTTCTTAACGGGGTAGAATGATAACTTATTTTAATACTATGGTTATGCATTCTATAATTTAAGATCATTGAGAAAATATTAAGGTTTATGATCCATTTAAATGTGAGATAGAGAAGAAATTGCTAATTTCATAAAAACATTTTTTCTTGAATATTCTAAAACTTTTTGATGTTTTGTACAACATCTGTGGTAGAACTTTCAAAACTTTCTGTGCTCACGAAATTGAAATCTTCTCCATATTTTTCTGGATGAATAATTCTATCCTTAAAGATGATCCCTCACTCTCACAGATCTTGGGAGACAGGCCAGTCCTTCCTTATAGACAGTCTCCCAAGCTGAAGCAAATACTCACCAGCAACCGCACACCATACAACATAAACACTAACCCAGGAACAAAGCCCGATGCCAGCTCTGTCCACATATCTATTCAAGTGACACCATCATAGGACCTAATCACATCAGCCATGCCATCAGGGGCTCGTTCACCTGCACATCTACCAACGTGATATGTGCCAGCAATGCCCTTCTGCAATGTACGTTGGCGAAACCGGACAGTCTTCACGCAAAAGAATAAATGGACACAAATCTGACATCAGGAATCATAACATTCTAAAACCAGTGGGAGAACATTTCAACCTCTCTAGCCACTAAGTGACAGACTTGAAGGTGGCAATTTTGCAACAAAAAAACTTCAAAAACAGACTCCAAAGAGAGACTGCTGAACTCAAATTAGTATGCAAATTAGATGCAGTTAACTCTGGCTTAAACAGAGACTGGGAATGGTAGGGTCATTACACTAATTGAATCTATTTCCCTATGTTAAGTTCTCCTCACACCTTCTATGGGTCATCTTAATTATCACTTCAAAAGTTTTTTTTTCTCCTGCTGATGATAGCTCATCTCAAATGATTAGACTCTTCCTGTTGGTATGCATACTTCCACCTTTTCGTGTTCTCTGTATGTATAAATATCTGCTGTCTGTGTGTTCAATTCTATGCATCTGAAGAAGTGAGCTATAGCTCACAAAAGCTCATGCTGAAATAAATTTGTTAGTCTCTAAGGTGCCACAAGTACTGCTGTTCTTTTCACTTGTCATTTGTTATGACAGAACTAATGCAATTGGAGAAATAACAATACATCATTTTATGCAGCTCATATCAACTACACACTGTGTGGCTTTGTTTACTAATCAGGTTGATTTATTCCAAGTCGCATCCAAATTGCTGGAAGAAAAGAGAGTTTACATTTTTTTGCTCACTAAACTGAATTTCCATGGCCAAGATTTTCAAAAGTGACTAGCTACTTTGAGTGCTGTAGCGTTTGGTTGTCCAACTTGTGAAACCTTGAAGAGTGCTCAGTAGGGCTGATTTAGCATTTGTTCTTAATTTTTTTTTCCAACGTAAAAATCTTTTTTATAATCAAAGAATAATATGTGCAGAAAGTATCTGCTTTAATTTTAAAAAATATTTTTTTGGAAAAATAAAAAAAATGCCCCCAATTTTGAAACTAGTGTTTGTATTTTTTTTTTGACAAAAAAGTAATATTTTCCATGGAAAAACATCCCATTTTCTGACCAGGTTTAGTTGTCAACTCTCTGAAAATTTGGCCCCTTTAAGATGTCTCATGTTGGACATTCAAAATTGCCACTATTTGCTTTAGAAACTCTTGGCCCATATCTCTCAAATTCAATAAAATGTTATACCATAGATGATTTCCAGTTTTCTTCTAATCACGGGACATGGAAGTAGAAACAAAAATCCCCTTCATGTTTTCAGTGGGTTCCACTGTGTAAGGTAGCATGTTAACTGAACACCAACATCTTTAATAGAATACATGGGAGAAAACTTATAACTCCTTGCCCATGTGCTTTCTTTGACCTCGTTTAGCTCCTGGCATTTTCTGAGGAAATTAGGGTTGCCAGGAGTCTGTTTTTTGATGAGAACACCCAGTGGATAAGGGACCCTGGCAGCTCTGATCAGCACTATCGACCAAGCAGTTAAAGGTCTGGTCAGCAGTGCAGTGGTGCTAAGGCAAGCACCTTGCTTTCCATGGCTCTGTGCGGCTTCCAGAAGCAGCAGCATGTCCCCCATCTGGCTCCTAGGCTTAGGGGCAGCCAGGGGCTCCGTGCGCTGACTCAGAGGAAGGGTGAGGCAGGGGCAGGACAAGGGTGTTTGGTTTTGTGCAAGTAGAAAGTTGGCAACCCTAAGGGAAATGTTCGGGTAAGGTTAAAAAAGAACTATTTATTTTAAGCTTTTATTCCACTGAAAGAGTGAAGAGGGAGAAATGCAGAACATTATATTCAGGAATGCCAAACTGGGTTTTCTTCAGGAATGGATAACAAGAAAGACAGCAGTTCTTCTGCCTCCATATGTGGAGGGAGATAGGTAATTAAGCAGACTGTACTCTGGTAACTGTGTTTTGTGTGAACCTCCAAGAATGTTATGGAACAAAGAGGTCATTGAATCCTTGTGCATTGTGTTATACCAATAAAAACTAGCAAGATCTTAAAGGGGACAAGACATTTGTCACATTTATTGTAAATACCATAATAAAATAAAAGATAACAGCAAACAATGTTGTTTGGTTACTTATTCCTATGATTATATATATATATATATATTCATTTACACAATTATTTATACAAGTTCTGTGTAGATATTATAGTTACCAGCCTAAAGTTGCTTGTGACAGAATACTGGCCAGGTACTCTGTACACAAGAGTGGAGCCGAGTCCGGGTCAGGTGCACCTGATGCTCCTGGAGGCTGGCAGCAGAACCATAGACTCAAAGTCCTCAGTCTTCAGAGTCCAGCTTTATAGGGATTTTTCCCTATGTTAGTTCATGGGAGTTGCTTCATTCTGCTGTTGTTAAATTAATCAGCAGGTGGCTGGCTCCATGTTGGCAGCAGAATGTTACCCAAAGTCTCTTATCTCACCCTTCTTTTTTACAGGCTTTTAGTTTGGATTCAAAGTCTATAGGTCTTGGTGTGTCACGCTGCCTTTGGGTTTGGATTGATCACCCGTCAATTGCAGGCGTGACTTTCAGCCTTGAACCTGGCTTTGATCTTCCTTCTGTTGTTCTTTTGTCCTTTTCTTTTTAGGGTGGATGCTTTTTACTTTGTTTCACTGTTGTCTAGGTCTTCAGCCGTTGGTAGTTGAACTTCACCTCATCAGGACAGGCTGGGGCTGGAGGTTGATTTTATCATCCATACATGCCTCATTCACACATCTAAACTAACTAATAAGATTACAGCAGGGTTTGCAAAAATGAAGGTTGGAGGAAGCTTTTACAAAATGGAGTGAGCGTTTTAAAATGGGGTTTGAATTACAATATGGCAAACAGTGAACAGAAGTTACAATGCAGGCAAGTGTAGTGAATGGTGAACAGAAATTACATTAATAAAGTGAACAATTAAAAACAATTTCATTTATCAGTTCTACAATTGTGTACAACGGGTGGGCTAGGCAGAGTTACTAAAATCTCTTGCCTAACTTTTTCTTAGTTACACCACTGTAAATAAGGAATAACTCCACTGAAATCATAGATGTTACATTGGTGAGAGTGGAACAGGCCTTGTAGATGGAAATAAAAATCCCCTTATCCTTTGCCATAACCAACCCCTGTGTTTTAATTACATATTCTTTAAAAAATAGTTTTGCATTGCTGCAATATCATGCAGTGTATACCAGGGTGAGGCATAATACAGACTTGTTTGGGGAATTAAATAGGAATTAGCCATGTACAATGAATCCTAGAGCAAATAGCCAGAGGGCAAGTTACAGATGCTTCCAGGCAGATTTAAATTATGCACTTTTAATTTAGAAGATGTGTGGGCTTTTTCATTAGAATTATTTTGAAATAAGCTTTTGTTTAATGTTTTGTTCAGATCATCTTTTGTTTCCCTTTTTATTGTTACTGATTTCATGTAATAGTTTCTTACTGGTTTTGAATAGGTTTTATTGGCTGCTAACATATCTACTGGTCATAAAATTCTCCACTGGTCCATATCCTGCAGGACTAGTTGCCACTGGCAGCATGGTCAGCTGTCTTGACTTTTGTTCAGGACAGATCAGGAGCTAAGGCTGTTTCTACACTATGGGGACAATAGTATCATAGCTGTGGAGTCATAGCTATGCTGGCAGAAGGCCATAATGTGAAGTCTAGCCACAAACTGGCAGTAATTGGAGGGTTTTTTTCCCCCATCGCTCCTGGCACACCAACTCCCCAAATGACTGTAGCTAGGTTTGTGAAAGCATTCTACCATTGTTCTAACTGCATCTAAACTGGAGGTTACGTCGGCATAACTACAGCGCTCAGGGGATGGATGTTTCACACTCCTGGACGGAATGTTGTAGTTAGGTTGATCTCAGTTTTAAGCGTAGACCAGACCTAAGTGTTAGTACAGATAATAAGAGAAGACAGGGTGAGCATAGTGTAACTGACTGAATTCCTGTTGGGTAGTTCCATGAAGTCAGATACATCAGCGGTGATAAGGAAATTTTCAAATCAGGCCAGCTATTGCTTGCCTAAATTTCCTGTCTAGTTTAGTTTGGAGAAGGCAGTTTCCACATTCTCTTGCTGGCTCTCTTTTAGAGTTAATCCCACTCCTATGTAATTCTTCATATTGCGTTTAATACAGCATGGAATGGTATTGTAGAATCCACTTGTTTCTTTTCTAAATTGACTGCTCTTTAAATTAATCAATTTACCCTTTGTCCTAGCCAACTTAGTTTGTTGCTGAGTCATTGCAGACAGTTACATAAAGTGTAGGGTTCATTTATACTCTTAAGAAACAGCCTCTCATTTGACACAGTGTGTGTGTCATGACAGGGGCTTGAGCAGTCATACCTAGTGGTCACAACCAACGGCCTTGGTCAAGAGTCAGAACCAGGGTCAGAATCCAAGACAGATAGCCTAGGGGGAGGGATAGCTCAGTGGTTTAAGCAGTGGCCTGCTAAACCCAGGGTTGTGAACTCAATCCTTGAGGGGGCCATTTGGGGATTGGTCCTGCTTTGAGCAGAGGGTTGGACTAGATGATCTCCTGAGGTCCCTTCCAACCCTAATGTTAGGATATAGATATTCAGGCCTGGTTGAAAAGGCCTATACTTCAAGAATTTTGGTGTGTTCTTATCACTTAGCTAGTTATAGAGGTATAAAAGAAAGAATTAAAATCCCTGTCTGTGTAATGGCCTTCTTTTACTGTGACAGGCTAAGGCCTTCAGCTAAGATGTGGTTAGGCGGCCATAAGCTGGGAAGTGTATGGTCACATCCTCACATTCCAAACTAGTCACATTGAAATAAGGTGCTATTGGGCTATTAGGAATACAGTCCTGTCCTGATATTCCTGTTACCTCCAGAGAAAGGGAAGAGCCTAGAAAATATAAAAGGAAACTTAGTTTAATAACATCCTGTCTGGCAAGAACTCACTTATCAATAGACACAGCTGAAGAACCCTTATGTCTGTATAGATGTAGTTGTGAAATCCTTACTTCTGTATTGTTTTGTATGTTTATTTGCATGGTCTCTGTCTGGTTCTGTAAATGTTTCTGTCTGATGTATAATTAATTTTGTTGGGTGTAAACCAATAAAGGTGGTGAAATATAATTGGTTAAATAACCATGTTACAATATGTTAGGATTGGTTAGTTAAATTTCAGTAAAATGATTGGTTAAGGAATAGTTAAGCAAAACTCAGGTTTTACTATATAGTCTGCAGTCAGTCAGGAAAGGGAGTGGAGGGGAAATGGGAACAGGGACTGGGGATGGGGGAATTAAAATCATGTCTTGCTAAACGGAAAATGGGAACAGGGGATCGGAACAGGAACAAGGACACAGGCAAGGCTCTGTGGTGTAAGAGCTGGGAAGGAGGACACTAAGGAAGGAAACTGGAATCATGCTTGCTGGAAGTTCACCCCAATAAACATCGAATTGTTTGCGCCTTTGGACTTCAGATATTGTTGCTCTCTGTTCATGCGAGAAGGACCAGGGAAGTAAGAGGGTGAAGGAATAAGCCCCCTAACACCTAATAATCTATGATTCTATGAGTTTGGGGCCAGGGTCAGGGTTCTAATACTGATGTCTGGGGGGGCAGGAACAGAGACAGGGCTCAAGGGGAAAAACCAGGGTCCATAGCCACAGTCACGTGCTGAAGCCCAGGGTGAAAGTCAGAGCCCAAGTAGCAAAAACAGGGGTCAAAAGCCAAAGTTGGGAGTTCCAGTACCAAAGGTAGTGTCAGACTCCATGTTCTGAAACCAGGGGTCAGGATCAGAATTGGAGTTCAAGGTTCCAAGCCAGGGTTGGGAGTCCAAGAATGAGATGAATTCAGCTACTGCTACAACCCTTTCAATGAGCAAAGCATATTGTCCTTTGCACACCCAATCAACTCTGGCCTGTGTGTATGAGGGTGGCATAAGCCACCCTCTTCCTCACCTTGTTTGGGATTTTCATCCCAGAGGATGCAGCTTCCATGCTCCATGGAACACTGCCAATGCAATTATTACTTGCTGCTGCACAGAGGCCCAAGCAACAAGGCTTACCGTGCCCTCCTGCAAACCTGGGCACCTGGCAGTTTGCAGGGCACAATCTAGTCCTCATTATCAGCCACAGGTCAACGGATAAGTATAGTGTCACTGCCACTAAATTATAAGCAGTATAATTTTGAAACATGGGTCTCTCTTTTAAGCTGCAATATTAGGAAAAATTAAATGAGCATTCTACAGCTTAGTTAGCTCTTGTTCTGCATGCAGACTATTCAGCAGAGGTCTGTTGTGAAGACAGAAGAATTCTACTGCCAATCTTCTTTTTTTTTTTAATTTAACATGAAATACTACCAAAATACATGAATACATTATGAATGACACTTTATCCTTTTGTTTTTCTGGTGGCTTTACATTAACCAATAACGAGCTTTAGAAAAAGAAAACCTTACAATAAACTCATCTTCATAAAAATAAGCACATCCAGCCATATGACTTCTTAAAGTCCATCCTCCACTTATGAGGTAAATGAAGGTGCCTTGTTACTTTAATATATCAAATTGAAAGAGTCTCCAGAGACAGATTGCAGGGCGCACACATATCAGGAAGATGAAGAATAAACATCATACCATATGTTCTTAGACTAGAGCTTGGTGACTAATTTGTATTGAATACTTTATTTGATTAATGTTGCCTATTTCTGTCTGTGAATTGATCACAAAGTGATAACCATTTTTGAATGGTTTTGTTCAGGAATATTGACCTAATGATTTCTGCTAATAATTCTTGCTGTGTAACAAAATGCTTGCAAACTAGTCACAGATATTTGATGCTCACTGTTAGAGCAGGATTTGATAGTACTGACTGGACATATGGGCCATATAGCATTAGAGCTGTGTGAAACATGCCAATAGTTCTTCAATGACATCTAGAATTAGTATGTGTACAAGAGCAAGCGAATCATGTTCCTAGCCTGTAGTGTAGATTTAGCCACTTTGATCTTCAAGCTCTCAGCTCTTCCATATTTTTACTATGATTCACAGATTTCAGTGCCAGATGGGACCTAGTCCAGGGGTATGGCATGCGTGCTGAAAGCGGCACGCAAGCTGATTTTCAGTGGCACTCACACTGCCTGGGTCCTGGCCCCTGGTCTGTGGAGCTCTGCATTTTATTTAATTTTAAATGAAGCTTCCTAAACATTTTAAAAATCTTATTTACTTTACATACAACAATAATTTAGTTACATATTATAGACTTAGAGAAAGAGACCTTGTAAAAACATTAAAATGTATTACTGGCACATGAAACCTTAAATCAGAGTGAATAAATGAAGACTGAGCACACCACTTCTGAAAGGTTGCTGACCCCTCTAGTGTGACCTCCTGTATAGCACAGGCAATACAGCCTCCCCAAAATAGTGCCTAGAATATATCTTTTAGAAAAAAAAATCCAAAAACATTGAGAACTGACGACTCTTGCTGAAAGTTGTTCAGTTGGATTAGTAGCCTAATAAATATATTTTCTTCCTATAGCATATATTTAGTTTTGACAGACTGAGTCACGATGCTTGCTTGATTTATTAAGTTGTGCGCTATACGTTCTTATCTCTATTACCCTCACTTTCCCTGCCCCTTCTCTGTTCTATTGTTTAAGACCATTTACTGTGTCTTGATCTTACAATCAAATTTAAGCTTTCTGAGCAAATTTCCACTGTACTTAGAACAATGAGAGCTGAATTTGAATTGGGAACTCTAGGCATTATAATAAGTTAACAAGTAATATAATGTCACACACAATTTCTGAACTCCTTTTTTGCATTCCCAAGCTGAGATGTGGGAAGATAATTTTTTTGCCCCTGGAATGCTTTGTCATTATCTCTTCCCCTCCTGCCTTGTTGACCCACTTCTAGCTTATGATTGGCAGCATTGTTGTAGCCATGTTGGTCCCAGATATGAACAAGATAAACTTGTCTCTTTCAACAACAGAAGTTGGTCCAATAAAAGATATTTCACCCTTCTTGTCTCTGTCCTAGCTTATGGAGCATTACTGGGAAATGATGCAATTGATGGGTAAATCGATACTTGTTTGTTTTGCTTCCAAACAACAGAGAATTAAATCTGCCTGGCATTCACTCTTGAAAACAGACAAGAAAGAGGAGCTAGGCATGTTAGGGAGAATTTGAAAAATATTTGTCTTCTACATCAATTTGTGATTTTACCATGGCTAAAGTACATTATTTGACACAGCCACTTTGAATTCCTTACAAGATTTTTGACATTCCCAGCCCTTTGCCAAAAATCTTTATTTTTACACAACTTCTGGCTGTCCTTGTAGGATACATTAGTGTCAAACTGAGGAACGACGATTAGAGATGACAAGTTACGTAGTGTAAACAGTCTATTCTACTAAAATCTCTTCTAAAGATGATTGCACATCTTGGCAAGATGGAACAGACGTGAATTTGTTCTAGATGTGTTCTGCTGCCTCTCTCAACTACTACTTTGGTGAACAATATTTTGATTAACCAAAATGTAACAGTATAATTTTAGTGTCTGCCTAGGTTTAAAAATTAAAAAAAACCAAAACTTCTGTACAATTACAGTTGGACCCAAACCAAGTCAGAAACTATCTTAGTTTTGCACATGATCCCTGTCTTTAAGATGAATTGAACTATAAGTTAAGATCTGAAAAGCCCTGACCTTGGGGTTTTTGAGAGAGAGTGGTATGTCTCTTTGATAGTTTAAGCCCATCTCCCCTTAGAATATGTTAATCTATTAATTCTTTGCCTTGAAAATCCACATTCAAATCAGGTAAATTGCTCAATTTGAGTCAATCAGTAAGATTGCTTTTGAAAGCATAGACACGGATATATAAAGTAATACATTTTACTTACATCATGTCTTTTGCCTAAGATTTAATTATGCCATATAAATATTAGTTGTTGTCAAGAGGTGTTGTCAGATGCTACCGGTGTGGTGCTCTGCTGTCTCCTTGTTGGTATCACTCGGCTGCATGCGTGTGCTCACCCCGTGTGCTGCCCCAGCTCTGCAGAGAGCTGATGCAGCAGATCTGACCAGAACCCTCAATGACCACAGACTCTAGTAAGGTGCAAAGTCACGTCTGCTAGGTTTATTGCGATCTCGGACACAATGGCAGTTCCCTGTAGGTTTCTTAGCCTAACTCAGGGCATACTACGAGAAAGTGCCTCTTGGCAATAGACCCAGCTCAGTCAGTGGCGGGACTTTCCACTGCCACCTCGGCCAGACAAAGACATGCGCCAGAACATCTATCAACACGTACACAACAATTACACCATCCTCATGACAACGAGTACAACCCTTCCACATAGCAAGGTACACCCTCTAACCGTACAAGGTGCCAGCTCTCACCTGTAACACTTTGTGAAAAAAACAACTCTATCCATACATCATACTCTTTGCCCTGTCATGGAAGGGTCGCGTTCTTGTTACTGCTGTGGATTGCAATTGTGAATTTGTTCGATCTCTAAGGTTCAGTACCTTTTAGGTATTGTACTGCTGGCAGCATCACCCTCCCCGTGCCAGCTTCTATAGCAGCCTCACTCTGCTCACAGCTCATGCTTATGTTTAGCAAATCCTTGACCATTACTTAGTTCATCGAGAGTGCGAGTCCTCTGATATCAAATTTAATTTAGCCTGGGGGGATCTCCTCTACAATCCCGAGCTGGTTCTTTATCGGGAGATTTACCATGCAGCCCGGAATCATAATGCGGACTAGAGGGAGGAGACCAGTGGCTATCAACATTGTATGAATACCCTTATTTACCATCCCATACACTCATGCCCATCTGTCTTTATCTCCAACCCCGCGTACGACTGTTAGGCAGATTTTATTATCCAATTATTTTTTAGTCCCTTATGGTGGGCCTGGGAATGTTAGGCCCGGGACCATGACTGAGGAATGTAATATTATGATTGATCCTTAGAGGCACTCCCAAATAATATATATGAATTATATAGATATGGCATATATTTGTAGTGTGTATGGGCATATATGTATAGTATGTATGTGCACATATGACACCAACTTATATCCAAGCATAACCATGTTTTTCCAGTTTGCTGGTGTACTCTGGCCCTTTTACTTTGGTGACACAGATAGAAACACACTCTTATTAGGGCAATTCCAGTGACCACCCCTCTCATTATTAGTAGTAGGCTGAATGTGTTAAAATACTGGGATAGGGATTGTGACAATGTGTCCCACAGTGTATATGAGAAGTAAAACAGAAATTTGGAGTAGTGACACTGCCACTGAGGCCTTTATATATAAATATATTGAAATTAGTTACTACACAGTACAGTCCATTCATGTTATAGGTTCCCTTTGCTGCTGGTCGTTACCCTTGGATAAGCATTGCTGGGCAGGAAACAGAAGTGGGTAGCTTCTCTGTTCCATTGTTTGATGTAAATCCAGTTGTTTCTTATGGATGGTGTCTTCCAGATAACCTACTGAACAGACAGTAACCAATTTTTCAAATATCGCTGTGTCAGGATTTAATATTGGTACCCAGACACTGAACAAGATTGTTTTGAATAACATGTACCTCACTTAGAATAGAATGTCATTAACTGCAAATTATGACTGGTACTAACAGGCAATTTGTTTATCCAATTTGTAGTTACTATGTAACTTAGTTTTTTCATTTTTTTTTTTGTACCAATTTTTTTTTCATGTTGTTTGCTGCCATTCGTTTGTTGATTTTTACGTGAAGGTTGGTTAAACAGTTTAGCAAGGTTATACATATTGTACATATTGTACAGCAATAATATAGTTGTTTTTACATAGTAACCACGTTGAAATTAAATGACAGTTTTCCGAATCCAGCTAGTGGTTTTTAGGTGATTGTTAACTTAATTGTCCATATATATATGGTAGATAGAGGTGTATTTGACCAGTCTCTTATTTATAAAGCATTTTTCTTTTCTTGATGCTTGGAGGTTTCTTCACTGTATACTGATTATTATCTGGTGTTTTCAGGGTGTGATATTTTCTGGCATCTTTCATCTGTGGGATGCAACTTAAAAAACTTTTGTTAGTTAACAGTAAAGTTTTTTTGTTTGTTTGTTCGTTGGTTCTCAGTAACCCAAACTTAATACACAATAGTTTGTTCACAATGTAATAAGAAGAATATAATAGGGACTGAGCCTTTTATAACACAAGCTATACTTTTGCAATTGTTGTCTAGACATGCATTTTCATTTGAGGTGCATTACTAATATTTCATACTGAATGTAATGCTTAACAGCTAACATAAATGCTCACAATCTTCCATGAGAAGGTGTATTGCTTTCCCTTGCTGAACACTTTGTTTTTAGTAACATAATTTTAACTAGCTTTTTAGAGTTAATTTGCTTGTAATACCAACTTCACTCTTATTAACTGTTTAGAAGCACAAACCTTAACAACCTTTGCTTCCCATTAACATAACACGTCTGTCTTGGAGGAGTTCAGCAACGACTATAATACGCTGATAGACCGATATCCTGGAGCTACAAATTATCAAACATTGTTGTGCCGTTATCACAGTTGTACTCGAGCGCGTTACCTGGCCTATCTACTCATTACATCCTACCACTATGATGTTGGACTGATCTTCTTGAGAGCCTCTGTGCCATACCGTCACGGGCCATTGGTGGGCATCTCTATGTGGAGAACCACTGCTCGCGCGAATTTGGCAATCCTGAGAGGTGCTCATCAGTGCTGTCCTGGTAGTGCTCTGACTATGAGTAAATCAGATGAGCCTCAATAGTGCTGAGTCTTTTTAGTCCAGCTCCTGTTCTCAGCACACTGGTAGCTAATTTGCACCCAGGGTCACCCCATGACAGGTGAGACCCATAAGGCGGAGGGGCTTACATATTCGATGATGCGTGGATCCAGCACTGGGCTTGTGTCTTCGTCTATGGCCACTATCCTAGTCCACGTAGCTCTCAGCCGTACTTTATACACCTATGGTCTTAACGTTGCCTGCAAGGCATCTCTAGGAAAGCTACATACTGGTTGGGGGCCACTCTTACTGATGTACTCCTAGGAGTTCGCGGGTTTCATCCAGGACAGGGTTGGCCTTGTATCGGACTGCATCTCAGCCCGACCGCCTACTATTCCGCTGCTGTATGCATGTCTCAGGTGATCATGGTGCACAGCTTGCGGGTGTGAAAACACTCCGTGCCATTCGTGGAGAGGGCTTTCTGAGGTTTCTCACTATCCGCGCAGCCTAGATGCTGCCAACGCCTTTGGCTCCGACATCCTACGCCATATTAGCAGGCAGGCGAGTATGCTGATGACCAGGAGAGCAGGGTGTCTATCGATGGACTGGCCGAGGTGATCTACTTCTTCTCACGCCTCACGAAGCTGTGTCTCTTCTGAGACCTGTCTATATCTTTTTTTCCATGCAGCATCCCCTGGAATCAAATGGACTTACTCACGCCTTTTTTGCCCTCAGTCTGACAGCATTTTGCTTACAGAGTGGGGGTCTGAGACTGCATTCGAGCGTTGTGATTACCTTGCACATGTTGCCTGTCTCCACATTGCCTCCTACACTCTGTGGGTGTTTGACCCAATGGAGTGGACGTGCGGGACGCCAGAGGCTAATCTGCGAGCTTACTTGGATACTGTGCTGCTATGTGGCGCACCGCAGGTGATCAGTCCCACCCCCGCCCAGTGCTTGACTGGGCTTCCCTCTTCATCGCTACCATCTCGAACTTTCTCCAGTCGGAAAGAATCCCCGGGCCGAGATCGAGAATGTCTCGTTCATGCCTAGCCTCTGCATCCGCACGATTGATGTCATAGCATCGATATCTCTCGTCAAGGAAGGTGGCTGATGGTAGTTCACTCAATGAACAGTACCCCGTATCCCCAGTCCTTGTTGATATATCTGGCGAGGGGGTTTAAGCCTATGCTAGAAACAGCAGCGGGGACAGTGCATCACCCTTGTAATATTGCACACTTGATGGCACTTGTGCAAGCTGCCTTGAGTTGACTTATATTATATATTTTTATTGACATTATATATATATATAATATATATTATTATCTATTACAAATAATATATATTTATTATTTTTTTAAAAGGGTTAAAATTGACTTTTGTTCAACAATAATAAAATAATTTAAAAAAAATAGTCACATGACACACACATACACAGACACACACACAACAGACAACTAACACATTAAAAACAAATGTGCAAATTCTATTAAAACTATATAAAATAACACACCAAAAATAAAAATAAAAAGGGTAACCATTTGAAATTAAAACAAGTTTCAAGATAACCCTTATTTAAGAAAGGGTGAAGAAGCAACCTAGAAGGTAGCGAGCCCTGAGCCAAGAGAAATTAACTCTATCAAGGTATTTGAAAGCACAGGCAGCAGCAGCAAATTTAGCAAACTGAGAAAACATATAAAAGACAAAACTTAACCGGTATGTAAAAATATTTGAGAAAGAAGGTTCTATTTTCAGATCTGAGCGCGGAGTGTTGTTCCATGGGTCAAAGCAATTGGGAACCTTCACAGTTGGGAATTGCGCCCCTGGTTTTTATCTTGGCTCTGAGAGGAGATTGGGGGTAGTTACCCGCTCTTGTAAAACCTGAATTTCTTCCCCCACTGTTTGTTGCTTTTGTGTGCATACCAAATGGATGGTGAGAGTGCCCTTTTTTGCTGCAGTTAACTGTTTCTGGGGAGCTCCATGTATTATTGCATCAATGCTAGGTGTTAACTCGCTTAATTTCAGTATTTTACTTTGAAATTCTTTTTTATTCACTCCCCTGCGATTGAGTCGCAGCTCCTGACTCGTAATGTGCTCCGTGAACTGTTCCATTTTTTCCTTCATTTGATTTACCAATTCAATGAGAGTATTGTTTGCTACTCTTTCCTTCTGCGCACTTACTTGTCCCGTTCTGACAGGCACCAGTCTAGGTTCCGATTTAAGTTTAACTGGAACCCGCCTTTTGTCATAAGGTGATGGTCGCAATGCAGTGGACCCAGTTTCATCTTTTACTTTTACTAGGATCACCTTTTTCTGCTTCTGTCCCCATTCTTCAGGCACAAGGTAGCTACCTGAAGCCTGCTGTTTACCACCAATAGTTATAACAGGGGATGGCACATATATTTTTTGTAGGTTCCTTACAGCTGTTTCCAGTGTTTCACTCTGTTCCTGTACTGGTTGTCTCTGGGCTGCTTGCCACCCTGCAAGGGCGGTGGGAGCATTCCAGGGCTGTGTAACTTCTTTTGATTTTTTTTAACTCTTTCTTTTGTTACTGTTACTTGCCCTGCTTTTTCTATTACTTGTTTGGCCAGCATGCCAGCATGCTGTCTAAGCCATCTCACTGCCATAGACAGTAGTTGCAAAATTGTTGCCTTTTTACTTTTATTACTGTTTTTCAGAGCCTCAGATTCTACCATCGCTCTATATATGCCAGTCCATGTTTCCCCATTCTTCAGTTCATATGGACCCCCCCTTACTAGCAATCCAGCGGGTCCATGAGTTATAAAACTCCATGGGGATCAAAAGGGAGAGGATCAGGGGGTTCCCTAGCTCGAGGTTTGCTACCATGTTAGATTGTGATTTTGCCACAGCAGGTTCGCTTACTCACCAGATCAGTGGTCGGGGTCACCAGTGTTGTCAAGAGGTGTTGTCAGATGCTATCGGTGTGGTGCTCTGCTGTCTCCTTGTTGGTATCACTAGGCTGCATGCGTGTGCTCACCCCGTGTGCTGCCCCAGCTCTGCAGAGAGCTGATGCAGCAGATCTGACCAGAACCCTCAATGACCACAGACTCTAGTAAGGTGCAAAGTCACGTCTGCTAGGTTTATTGCGATCTCGGACACAATGGCAGTTCCCTGTAGGTTTCTTAGCCTAACTCAGGGCATACTACGAGAAAGTGCCTCTTGGCAATAGACCCAGCTCAGTCAGTGGCGGGACTTTCCACTGCCACCTCGGCCAGACAAAGACATTGCCCCAGGGATGCATTCTTATACACAGGTACAAACAAGTTACACATCACTCCTGACATACTGAGGTACAACCCTTCCACATAGCAAGGTACAACCCCTCTACGTAGCAAGGTGCCGCCTCTCACCTTGTACATGTTGGTTTGAACAAAACAACTCTATCCATCATATTACCCTTTTGCCCCTGTCATTGGGATGGGTCGGCCTGTTCCTTGTTATCTGTGTGGAATGTGCAAGTATGTGAATGTTCCGATCTCTAGTGTTCAGTACCTTTTAGGTATGTATCTTCTTGCAGCATCAGCCGTTTCCTTGCCAGCTTCTATGAGCAGGGCCTGCCTCTGGCTCACAGCTTCACTTTGCTTTATGTTAGCAAAGTCTTGACCATTACTTTAGTTCAGGCCTTGTACCGGGCCTCTGATACCAAGGTTTATGTCTTAGGGCCTCCTCTTACTACACTAGTACCTTTGTAAGGTATATCCATTTCATAGGTGAGTAAGCAGAGATACAGAGAGAGGGAATGAAAAAGCACCTATAGTGTTCCTATCTGCTCCTGTGGTTTCACCATGTGCTCTCTCTAGACAGGCTAGTGTTAAAGATAGTTGCCTTTGTTTTTGCTTGTGCAACTTTACCATCTGGGTATCTCAAGTTGGGCACCCAAAATCAGAGGCCACTTTTGAGAATTTGGTCTGCAGAGACACTGTCTTTGTGTGTGTTTCCTGTATTCAGGATGTAGGAAGGAAAAACAGCTTGCTATGCAAGTTTGCCTCAGATGAAACCTGGGTCTCCAGCATGGGTAACTTCTGTTTTTCCAGTGCCACAGAGATATTAATTAAATAACACTCTGTTATCCACAAAAAGTGTGAGCTTCTTGTTGCCAATAAAACTATGTGAGAGTCAGGTGTGTGTGAGATAGAGTAAGGACATTTTCTCCCACAAACACACACAGAATGAACATGTAACAGAGAATTTTTATTTCAAGAGACCAGGAATGAGGCCCATGATGTTAGGTTAAATGCATAGAATGTGGAAATAAGGTTGGCCGTATTGCTGGGCCACACATAGGGCTCACAGCAGTAAGGGTTCACCTCAAGTCCACACAAAAAGAGGTGTGTTTGGCCTGGCAGATGGGTGCCCTGTCTCATGCGCCATGCATAGAACAGGCATACCAGTGTGAATGCTGGCAGGTGTGCATGTTTATTGGTGAAGTATTGGCAGTTAGATAGTATTCGCTGGACTAGTCTCCAACCAAGAAGCCCTTCTCCTGCTTTTAAAATAAACTTGACCCCAGTGCAGAGGGTCTATTCTGAACATCTTCCTGGTCAGTGATCCTGGTGTCTATGATGCTGTCCCTCTTTAGTCTCGCAGGGGTCGGCAACCTCTGGCACGTGGCTTGTCAGGGTAAGCACCCTGGGGGCCTGGTCAGTTTTTTTATCTGCTGCGTCGGCAGGTTCGGTCGATCACGGCTCACACTGGCTGCGGTTCACAGTTCCAGGCCAATGGGGGTAGCAGGAAGCGGTGCGGACTGAGGGATCTGCTGGCCATGGCTTCCTGCTGTCCGCATTGGCCTGGGACAATGAACCGCAGCCAGTGGGAGTCGCAATCGGATGAACCTGCCTATGCGGCAGGTAAACAAACTGGCCCGGCCGCCAGGGTGCTTGCCCGGCCCGCCAGGGTGCTTACTCTGGCAAGCCGCATGCCAGAGGTTGCTGATCCCTGGCTCTGGTGACTAACTTCCCTTCTCTACCACATTAATTACAAGTATATGGTTTTACCTTCAGGGTCCTTTGCAACTTAGCCCCTCATTTATACACTTTATTTTATTGTGTCCGCCACCACCCACTTCGTTCCACCACTGAAATCAGTCTCCATTGCCTGCGTTTATTCTTCTTTAAAAAAAAAATATGCTTTCTTCTGTGCTGCCTCTTGTACATGGAAATCCTTAAGCAGTCAGTCAGTGGAGACACCAAACCTGCACTACTTCAAATCCTCCTTCAGGATGCTTCTGTTGTAAAGTAAGAGGGAAACCATTACCTGATAACAGATTTGTGGCCAAAAGGATCAGGGGTATTTTTCTTATGTTTTATATCTTTTTAAAAATATAGTTGTTTTAAAATCAACCAGCTGAAAACCATCTAGCTGTGTACGTATCTGGCCTATGAGGAAGCGTGTTTTAATGATTGTTTTTCTTATCTCCTACCTTTACTCCTTGTGATTTTTTTAATATGTGCTTGTTCTTAATTAGACTAAGATTTGGGGGATAGACATATCTAGGTGTTACCCTTACACAACTAATTAATATTATCATTTATTATTTGTGTTGCAGTAGAACCTAAGAGCTCTAGTCACACGCCAGGGTCCCGTTGAGATAGGCACTTAAAAAACAGAACAAAGAGACAGTTCCTGTCCCAGAGCGCTCACAATCTAAGGATAAGACAAGGTGTAATTGCAGATCTTTATTGTTGAACTCAAACAAGCAATTTGTATTCATTTGAGAGATACCAGAACAAGCAAATTGTGTGCAGTTATTTTTTTATTTAAAAGTGTAAGTACGTTAACATGAAATTGAGGTACTGCCCTTACTCTCTTGACAAGTAGGCAATGTGGACTTCAGTGCTGGAGAGGTTTTATTAGAAACTATGGTAATTACACAGTGTGAGGTGACTAGCGCGATTGGTGCCATGTTATCTCTTGATAACTGTATAATTAGCTTGTGTCACTACAACGGTAAATAAGGCTGTATGAGACCCAGCATGAGAGAGAGAGATTATCTTTTATTTTTGTTCTCTTGAGCGTTCATGTCTTATCATTCTGATTGTATAACTCTCTCTCCAAAGTAACATTTTCATTCCCTCTCCCTGCTGTTTTCAAACTGTGATTTCATAGTTATTTATCCATGTTTCAAACATATATGTCTAGGGGCCCATCCAGTGCTCTGGGTGCCTACACTAAAATTAACAATCTTAACATAAGCAAAAGGCTGACACCCCAGCGCTCCCCCCCCAAAAAATATAGTCACTTCTGGCTTCAGCAGTCTGAACAACAAGGAACTAAAGATGGACTTTGCAGGGAAGCCTGAACATTCACAAATCTGATCTCTGGCAGACCAAGATGGGGAGTAGCTCCCCAAATCAAGAATCCTTCACAGGAAACACTCTTTGCTTTTTCAACACTTTCTATAAATAGATCTTATTTTTCCTTACTGCTCCACTTCTACATATTTTCAGTAACTTTCATCTGACTTTCATTTCTGTTAAAGTAGTTCATCCTGATAATAACATTTTCTTCTCCTTCTGTGTTTTCATTTTCACCTTTTTTATGAACACCTCCATAGCAACTTAAAGGGCTTTCCTTTTATGCCAGTATGCTAATCAAATTCCTCTTCTATTACTAATCAGAAAGTTTAAGGATTTTTTTTTAATATTATGACTATAGTATGTATATTTTCTGATCTGAATCTCAGGAAAAAGAAAAAATGCTTACCATATGTGTTCTACTGGCTTGTTAATTTAAATAATGTTTTCACCCCTCAGCCACGAGGCAGAGTATTTAAAGAGAATTTAAGCCCAATTCAGCAAAGCACATAAGCATGTACCTAAATTTAAGCATGTGCTTAAATGCTCTCCTGAACTGAGCCGTAAAGAGAGCATTTAAGCACTTGCTTAAGTCCACCTCTATTCAGGACTGATTTTAAGCATATACTTAACTTGAAATAAGTACTTAGTGACTTAAATATGTGCTTCAGCACTCTGAGTGGGCGTGCCTTCGTGACTCTGCAGCATAATCTTTAAGTCTCCAGTTCAGCAAAGTACTTACACACTTAGCTAACTTTAAGCCATAACTCTCATTAAAGTCAATGGGACCACATTCATTTAAATACTTTTCTGAATTGGGACACTAATGTTGAAAGTGAGAGGCTGATAGGCCAAGGCAACATCCAAGTGTAGTCCAAGCACACACTGAACCTAGCTCTGCCAATGCAACCTGACTTGGAACTCCTCGTCCCCCAGCTAATCATGCTCTGAGCCTTTCAAGCAGACCTCAAATGGTGCCTAGCTTTTTATTTCATACACATATCAGATTCGGACCAGGTCTGCAGCAGTGAAAGGCTGTATAAACCTACTGAGCCAGCTAGCTATTTGTAAAATCAACAGCAAAAAGTCTCTCTCCTAATTTAATCCCAAAACTATGTCTACCATATGCCTTCTCCCCTGCACTCTTTTTTTATTCCCTATAGTTTCTAGGTAACTTAAACACAATTATTTCCATAAATACTTAGGGGATAAATAAAGGCAGTGTTGTATGAACTATAATGCATCCCCCAAAACTCCAGACAAACAAACAGTAATAACATACAACGTGCTTTTTCCATGCAGGGCAAAATCCTTTCACTTGCACTCAACTCAGTTTAAGGCCAAATCACGTGTGGCCTTTGTGCAGATATCTACAGTTATTGGAAAGAAACATCCAACATGCATGAAACCTATGATGAGGAGCCTCCTGAAGAGTACGGGTGGGGAGAATTTAACTTTTCCTGGTCAAGTTTTCAAAAGCACCTACCTCGCTTAGGAATCAGAATCCCGTAGATATTTGAAAGTCAATGAAACTGAAGCTTTTTTTTTTACTTAGACTCTTTTGAAAATGTTACCATCTGCGCTTCAGTTCTGCATCTTCAGTATGGAAACAATATTCCTTAAAGACATTATTATTTATTTGTATGGTGGTACCGCATAGGAGCCCCAGTCGTGGTTCTAGACCCTACCATGCTAGGTGATGGACAAACAAGAACATGGGTCCCTGCCCCAAATCACTTACAGGACTGTGAGAAGCCACAGTATATTAATTTGAGAGTCTCATGGAAGATGTTGTTATTGTTTGATCTGTTACTGATAAAGGGGAACCAAACAGCATTTGATAATATAACAATACTAAAAAGGCTTTTCAATGAGAAACACACAGTGGTGCAAATCCTGAGACCCTTTCCAGTTTTTACTTGGTCTTTATTCAGGCAAAGTCTCATTGAAATCCATGAGAGTTCAGTGTAGTAAGGACTGGGTGCATAGGCCACGGAACTGGTAGGGCACCCAGGCCATTACCTGACCACTTTTTGGCTGGGCCACATCTGAGTGGTGCTGCGACTCTGTGTGACCTGGCCACCTCAGTGTTAGTGAGTGTTGTTGTGATCTGGCTTGCAGGGTCACAGTGCTATTCAAGTTTGGTCCAGCCGCCCCTCTGTTACAGTGGAGAGGCAGGTGAGCCGAATTTGAGTGAGTGACATTTCAACATATCACACCACCACTCACTCACATTTGGAGGGGCTGTGAACATAAGAATAGCCCTCTTAGGTCAGAACAAAGGTCTGTCTAGCCAGTATCCTGTTTCCCAACAGTAGCCAATGCCAGGAGCCCCAAAGGGAATGAACAGAACAGGTAATTATCAAGTGATCATCCCCGGTCACCCATTCCCAGCTTCTGGCAAACAGAGGCTAGGGACACTATCCCTGCCTATCCTGGTTAATAGCCATTGATGGACCTATCCTCAATGAATTTATCTAGTTCTTATTTGAACCCTGTTATAGTCTTGGCCTTTACAACATCCTCTGGCAAAGAGTTCCACAGGTTGACTGTGCATTGTGTGAAGAAATACTTCCTTTTGTTCATTTTAAACTGCTGCCTTATTAATTTCATTTGGTGATCGCTGGTTCTTGGGTTATGGGAAGGAGTATATAACGCTTCCTTTTTTACTTTCTCCACAGCAGACATGATGTTATAGACCTCTATCATCCCCCCCTTAGTCGTCGCTTTTCTAAGCTGAAAATTCCCAGTCTTATTAATTTCTCTTCATAGGGAAGCTGTTCCATACCCTTCATAATTTTTGTTGCGATTTTCTGCACCTTTTCCAGTTCAAAGAGAAGTGGTGAGAACTTTCTTATGTGTTCTGTCTGGTGACTGATGTGTAGTGACAGGGTGGAGAATGTGTTGCTGTTTGGCCTTAATTATTTTTGCTACTCTGACTTGAATAGATCGCAACTGTCCGTAGAGTATTAGCTATGCAGTCCCTTATCATGTATTTAAATAAAAACAATGGATGGTCCGGGACCCATATATTTAATAGACTGCCTTCTTCCTTATATTGTGCTCTGAAACTTGAGGTCCGATAGTCTCTTGAAGGGCTGTCGTTGATGCTCTGCTTTCTGAGGTTGTGTATGGGTATTCTCAGTTGAATACCTTCTTCCTTGATGGCACTTTTTCTGTGATCTCCATCAGATCCTGAAATTAGTCAACTTCAGTCTTCTTCTTTTTGTTTTTTTCCCCCCACGCAAGCTCTTAGATGATCATTATTTTAGTGCTGTACTGATTATTTTTTGTTCTTTCTGATTAATTGGAAGTCTCCAGCCAGGGAAGTTTTTGAAGGGCTGTACTGTGTCAGGTTTAAGCTGTATATGGTTTCAATAATTATTGTCAGGGCTGGCTCCAGGCACCAGCGAAGGAAGCAGGTGCCTGGAGTGGCCAATAGAAAGGGGCGGCACTCTATCCATTATTGGGGCAGCACATCCAAGTCTTTGGCGGCAATTAGGCGGTGGGTCCTCCATTCACTCTCTTCCTCTTTGGCGGCACCTCGATGGCAGATTAATCGGGTTTTTCTTTTTTTTTTCTTCTCTGCTGGAGCTGGCCCTGATTATTGTACAGCACTTTTTGAAATTATTGGCATAACAGTAGACAGCAAATTAAGAAATTAACATAAAGCTCATGTAAATAATAAAAAATGGTGTGAAAGATGGGGGAACAAGACGAGGCATCATATGGCATTGTTACATATAGAGATGTTTTCTTAGAGTGCAAGTAAGTTGTTAGTCTTGGAAGAAATGCTGTGGGTTTTTTTCTGATACAGTTTCTATGTAGGGAGCTCAGAAAATCAGCAAGACCATTTGCTCACTCTCAAGAATTTGCCCTGGTTAGTGAGATCAGAGGTGCTCCTAGGAATGAATGCTGGAAGATGGTGTGCTGTCTGTGATCCTCTCAGTTTCAGGACTGTATATAGGATAAAATAAACAGGGGACACTAAGCATAGAACTAGACACAGATTTTCCTAAAATGCAAAGCTGACCTGTGAGGCCCCAACATCTGCTATTTCTTGGCAGAAGGGTGACAAGTGAGATCAGAAGAAGGGAATTAGGGAACTCTAAGACACTGGAAAAAGCAGCAGCGGTGCTGTATGTGAGATAAAAAGAAAAAGAACAGTTGGCAAGCTAGTTGAGACATTTTTAATTGGTCTGATAATTAGATGAGAAAATGTATAGGGAGACTACACTCTTTCAATTGTAATAGGATCAGACTATATGATAGACAATGTCACTAAGGCCAGTTGTTGACAAAGAAAACATGTCCTATACCAGCAAACTCCCTTACTGTAGATGCAGCTTATACTAACACCTCCCCCCCACCTCAAAAAAAGCTGTTTTGATGGTGTACCTTATACCAGTTAGTGAGTGAAATAAGCTATCCAGTCCAAAGCTCCCTTTATGCTGGTATTCCTATGTTTACACCGATGTCAAATATATATACCTCTAACTGGCATAGCTATATCAGCAAAAGTTTCTAGTGTAGACCAGGCCTGATTGTGTTCTATTCTTCTTATGTGCATGATGGGAATAGGCAAGTAAAGAACTAACTTGTAAAACCATAGAACCCTATTCATGCATTTCTGGTATGGCGGAATACATCTTGAAGCAGCAATACAAAGGAAACAATATATTTCATTCCTCATCGAAGAGGCTACGCTCTCCATTTAATCATATTCACTGTTTTCATGCTTTCTTAAGAGTGTTTCTAGAAGCTAACAATGAAAAATATATACTTGTTTATGGTTGCATTTATACCATGCATTTTTTTTTAAATTGAAATTAGAGTTTTTCTGTTTGCTTCCCCTATTTGTGCTCTATTTTGTAGCAAAACAAATATCATGACCTCAGCTCTTATTGGGGGCTTTACATTTTGATGTTTCATGCTGTTTTTGTTTTCCTTCTGTCCCATGAAATCAGATATAATTTCCCAGTTACAGCAGCAAGAGAACAGCTGAGCTACTGCAGGCTTTTCCTGTTGCTGGATTTAGTAAACAAGGTACTCAGTGATTCTAGCAGATGTCTTTGATTTGAGCCATTTTACCTCTTTCCATGGAGCAAACACTAAGGATGATCAAGACCTGGATATGTTCCCATCAACACCAGGAACAATGTATTAACATGGCCAACAGCACTAGGATTTCAGCCATTATTCCCAGCAGCTTAATTTTCTGATCAACCATGCTGATCAGATGCTCCTTTTAAATAGAATATTCTGCCATTCTCTCTCCTGAGTCACTACACACCACTCAGAATATTATTTATTTATATGTTAATCCACATCTCCCTCAGTTTATCCTTATGTTCCCTATTGTCCCGGAGACAGCTCTACATCATATACACATCTGTTAGTTGAGACTTGCCAATCCCCCATTACTCTGAGGCCTCTTTCCTTTAAGTCCACAGTATGTGTGGTTTCTTTTTGCATAACAAACTGGGGTGGCAGTATTCAGTATCACATTTCCAGAAGTAAGACATTGGGTGATGCATTAACATCAGGAAAAGTGTGTGCTGGTGGGCGTGGTAGGAGTAGCCCAGTATTTACACTGTATTTATCAGTGCTGTGTTTTATTGAGAGTGATAATTTATTTAATATATACAATAGACCTTATATTTGCTTGGTCTTTTATAATAATTGAAAAGGACAAAGGAATGTTTTTTTCCAAAAACCCACGATTTAGAAACTGAAGTTCCATTTTAAAAATGTCTTAGGAGTTAAGGGGCAGATTGTCAGCTGATGTAAATTGTCACAGCTCCATTGTCTATGACAATTTACACCAGCCACGGATCTGCACTGGAACTGGACTAAAAATCAATGGGATTTGAGGCCCAAAGTCTTCTAATTTTTTTACCCAAAGCCTCTACCTTAAAGAGGTCACAATTGAAAGACCTGAATCAACAAGAAGCTGAGCTCCCTGACCTACCACCAATAGTAGGAGCATTCAGCCCCTTGAAAGAGGGGCTCAGTACCTTACAGGATTGGGGCCTAAATTAGGTGAAAAGCAAACGTGATTACAACAAAGAGAGCACATGAAGGTACAGGTGGGAAAAGGGACCTACTTGGGAAGAAGAGTGGGCAGAGCACAGGATGGAAGACAGTAAGCTGACAGGAGGAAAGGTCTGAGAATAAGGCTGGCTGGAATTGTATGGAGTCTTGAAAGTGAGGATGAGGAGTTTGAATTTGATGCAAAAAAGTTCAAGGAGCAACTGAAGAGATGTGATACTGTGGGGTTGGGGAGAGTGTCATGGTCAGGATGAAATATGTTAGCTTTCACCTTGAGGCTCAATAATTCTAAGGGAGAGAGACAAAAGCTAACATTATAAAAACCTTCCTTGTAGGCACCTAGATGAAGAAGAATAGGTTATCTAATCCCAATCCATCTCTGTTGTCTTTATTGATGTTTCACTTGCACATATTTCCAGCAGCATAAAACCAGAGCACTTGCAGTTTGATGATTCAATTGACATTTGTCTTGTAAACCATTTTTTAAAATATCATGTTTCAGGTCTGAAAAGGCGTATAATTATGGCCTTGATCCTGCTTCCTTTGAAGCCAATGAGAGCTTTGCTTTCAGGTTCTAGAAAGTGTATTTTAGTTTTGTTGAAATGCTACCAAACAGAAACTGCAATTTTCCTTTCAAAGAAGGAAAAATATATCCAGAAGTAAACTGAATTTATATGAAAGATAATATAACTCTATGGGCTGGGCTTGACTTCCACCAGTATTATGAAAAGCCTTCAGCAACAGAAAGTAGAGCCAGGGGGTGTTGCAACTTGGAACTGGCCAGCTTAGCTTCAGAAATGTCCAGTGGTGGTGGGTCAGGGGACAAGACCTGAACGATGCAATGACTCAACATATCCTGTGGATGTCTTTCAGTGACAGCTTTCCTTTTAACCTTCAACTTCACTTTATGGCTGTCATCCCCCAGCAGAATCCTAAAGGAAAGGGAATCTCTAACTGCACTATATATAAATAAATATAGTGTATAGGTATCCTCAGTTCTGGCAAGGTAAATTGAATTATGCCAAATAGCAGGCTTAGCACAGAAGTGGACTGCAGGATGCTCTGGGTTAATCTTGGCTCTGTCACTGACTCTCTGTCTGCTCCTGGGCAATGCACATCATCTCTTGTGACTCCATTTTAACAACTGTGGAAAGGGAATAATGTTAATCCACCTTTTTTACACGTGCTGTGAAATGTATGGACAAAAAGCACTATATAAGTGCTAAATATTATTTTTTGCCATTATATCTAACTTTGCTCCAGGTGTCTGCTTGCTTATCTAATGTGTTTGACTATATGAAATTCTTCATTGTAGTGAATGGTAATGTACAAGCAAAGAGCCTACTGTCTATTCTACAAGATGATGTATTTGGAGGGAGACGGTAGAGTTCAAATGTGTAACATAAAGGCCATGCAAGGTAGACTGTTTTATTAAAATTATAAGAGTATGTTCTTGTGACGATTACTTCCAAGTTGGAACTGTCTGGCTCACAGACATAACTAAAAAAAAAAAATCTTTCTAGCCTGTCTGCTTACTAATGTTCAAACTTCAAATATCAGACTTTGGAATCAATAGTTATAACTTGCCTTGAGGAATTTCAGTAAAAATACTTTTCATTAAGTTTGTAAACTTCTGAGGAAATCAGGACTCCAAGGGCTTGTTGTGGGGTATACTTTGAGTCACAATACCATAAATTTATTATCCTTTTATTCTTAGTGAATTTCAGCAGTTATGAAAAATTGGCATCTTATTCCTTGGTCTGTTTTATCCTCTGCTCTCCCAGTTCTTATGTTCCTTTCTCAGCTTGTCAGACATGCATCTACTGCTTGGTTTTGAGTAAATTTGGGGAAATAAGGGAGAAATCAAAATAGAGAAAATCACTTTAAAATTTTTTTGCTCACATTAATTCCCCAAAGATAAATATTTTTAAAATATTAAATTGTGGCATTGAATTAAAAGGAAGAAAATAGCAACTTTATGTGAGGCAACATTAAGGTTCTAACTAAACTCTGTAGAAACAGAGATATGCTGAATCAAAGATCCTACAGCCCACCTAATTCATCCTTCTTGTGGCTAGTTGCAAATCTTTTAGTCTTCTGCATTACAGCCCAAATGGAGACAATGCTAAGGGAAGTCCAACAGGACTGGCTAACTTGAACTAACTAGTTCTTTTTTTTGGATACTCCTTTTGTTGTTAGATGCTATAACACTGAATCTTGTTTTATCAGCAGTAGCATGTCAAATCCCAAAGTAATGTGGCCTCCATGCAGATCTAGCATCAACCAGATCAATCTCTGGCTAGGTCCTTAAGGTGGTCGGGCTTTAAATTCAGCTTATGTCCATCACATGCAATCTTATCATGCCGCCAGAGTTTCTAATGCCCATGTGATTGCCGGCCATGTACTGACAGTCCTTGATTTACATGCTTTGGAATTTGTTGAACTTCTATTTTAATAATATGATCATACCAAGAAAACACCAGAAACTGAACCAGTGCTGGTTGAGACAGTGTCTGGGGTAGTCTTCAAATATCTTTGTATATGCTGATGCTGCATAATATACCACAATTTATCACATTCATATTGCCACCAGTGGTTGTTGTATCTATATAATATAACACAAGTTAATAATACCCTATTTTTGTTATTACAATACTACTTTTCCTTCTTACATACCTAATGTAACTATTTTAGGATTCTCACTGCACAGGTAAATCAGATATGCTTTGTGAGCTCTTTAGTGGAATCTCCTTTCCTAGGCTCTGCCTGGAGTATAATGTATAGCCATTATTCCAGTTATGAAGCAAATGCTTTACGAGACGGTGAGGGTCTTGCAATGTGACCTAAAATTAGTCCATTTCTGGATCAGGCTAATGATTTCACAGCTGAATCTCTTTACCGAAAAATGCTTTATCACTGTCTCTTGCCTTCTTTCATCGTGGGCTTTTTAAGATTTAGTCCCAGGGGGGTAGAGCTATCATAGTAGATGAGGGATTGAGATGAGGTCACTGATGGAGCCAATGATGTTAATAGATCATTTAGCTTAAGTGCTAATGAACCCTAAGGCTTCACATCACTGCCAAATGGGGGCATGGGTAGAAAACTAGTCAAAGAGGGAGGAAAGTGTGTGCTTCATTCCTTGACATATTTTTCCTTTCTTTCCTGTCTCACTTTGGTCTTGTCCAGTCTGAGACAATCTTTTGGAGGCATTGTGACAACCTTATGATGGTGTTGGTTGTATCTGTGAAACAATGAGAAATACAGATAGGGGTCAGCAGATTATTGACAATAAAGCTTGTGTCCTATAATCACTTTACTAAGTGATCTTATATGGATGTTGAAGGTATAGGGTACACAAGATGGATCCCTGGAAAACTCTAGATTGAGAGCTTTTGGAGGAGAGGACCAATTACCCATGACCACTTGCTGGGTCAAATAGGTGGGGATAGACTGGGGATCATCCGTTTCACTAGGTCATACAAATGGAACTGCAGCATCTGTGATAAACTGCCTCAAAAGATGAGGAGGGGTTGAGGAGTGTGACCACTTACACATGATCTCTATCTGTTGAAATGAGGAGAACCTGGCAATGGACAGAACATCATTGGGAGCTGTCCCTGCCTGCAGGTATATGGCATCTTGGGGAGCAATTACCACACAGGTGGGGTGCCAATTAATTTCTTTATTAAAGGAGAAAGGAAGTGGTGGGAATTGTTGTGTTTAAGATCCCTGGGCATACGTCAAGAGGCCTATTGCTTGAGTCACTTGCAGGACTCACCCAGGATTGTCTCTTGTCTCCTGCAGTTTTTCCCCTGTGCCTCCTCCCGTGACAGAGGGAGCCTATAGGATTACTGTGGAAAACTGCCTATTTGCCTTTAAACAGACCTTTTAACAAACATCGGAATGCTCTGTCGCTGCCTGGCTTCTGCGCCGGGTCTGGGGGAGTCTTCTCCTCCACCCACGTTTTATTGAGCGTTACCCCCATTTTTGACCGCCCAATAGAACGAATTCTGCAGAGAGATCTCCTGATTTGAAGCCCGTACTCACCTTTCGATGTCTTGCTGCTCGCCGCGCATCCTTGGGGGCCGTAAGATCCCTCTTGAAACTTTCTATTTTATTTTATTATTTATGGTGCACTGTCCCCAGCACACGACTCACGCTAAACCTTGGTCTCGCTTGCTCCCTTAACCCTCCTAAACCCCGGGACTTGCGCTAAATAAGTGTGGCCACTGGCACTCTGCTCCGTGGGGCCTTGGCTCTGGGCCTTGATTTCAGCTTGTTCCTGTGACGCCACCATCCCTGGCTGCCCTGGAGCTGATCCTGGACACATACCATTCTGCGCCTCGAACGTTCGTTACGACAGGGTGCCACCATAGGGTTTAGTTTTTAATAAAGTCATAGTGTTACTGTAGGCTTGTACATTTCAGCCTGCTTTGTATAGTTGCTGTTTGTTGCTCGTATAGTTGCTTGTATGTTTGCTAAAGTTGTGATATTTGTGTTGTTCCGATCTTGGTAAGAGTAGATAAGTCTGCTGCTTAATTCGTCTTCTGCTGCTGCCCGATCTTGCCCTGTTACTTTTTCCATGTCTGTTTATTCCCCCTGGCCAATCCCTCTGGGCTTCTCGCCGTTCTCCTGTCTAAACCCTTGGCTGTTTTTGTACCCTGCACACCGACCACTTGACCACCAGCTCTCATAATTCCACCTGAAGACTTCCCAATCAATCAGGCATTCCCCAACTCCGTCGATCGCACTTCCCAACCCCTTGCTGCTTCCCCGTGAAACTTCCCAACCCTTTGCCCGCCTGGTTTCCGTTGGTTTGTGATGTCGCTTATTGCTTAACCCCTCCCTTCTACCGTTAGACTTCCTCAGCTGCCCTCCCTCGAATCACTCTGCTCTGTCCTACCCTGCAGGACTCAGACCTCTCGGCTCTATCCAGTCGCACTCTTTTCAGGTGCTCTACTATCATTCACTCCCCTCCCACCTGTTCCTTGACCAGCTTTAGGTACACTCTTGCAGATGTACTGCTCGCGGCCTCACAAATTAGTCAAATCAATTTCTTTATCGTACATGAATTCATTCCGCATATGTAGTATTGCACCTAGTGATTTGCACGTGATTCACTTTTACTTGGATTATAACACCCAATTGAGGTGCTCCCTTTCTGATAACGTGTTTGCATTAATCATTGGTTACATGGTGTAAGGCCACAACCACTTAACTACTTCATCTAAGATTGTTACATCCATTATAGAAGCTACCATTTTATTGCATCTCTTTTTGGGTACGTTTTACATTCCCACTGTACAGATTGTTCCTATAT
>NC_133769.1:193871276-193919239 GCF_003597395.2 Chelonoidis abingdonii
ACGGTGCAAATAAGTGATGGTCACATTAACACCACTCTATATCAAAACCTACTGACCGCTACGCCTACCTTCATGCCTCCAGCTTCCATCCCGGGACATCACAAGATCCATTGTCTACAGCCAAAGCACTGAGGTACAACCGCATCTGCTCTAACCCCTCAGACAGAGACCAACACCTACAAAATCTCCACCAAGCATTCTCAAAACTAACAATACCCGCACGAGGAATTGGAAACAGATCAACAGAAGCCGACGTGTACCCAGAAGCCTCCACTGCAAGACAAACCAAGAAAGAAACCAACAGGACTCCACTGGCCATCACCTACAGCCCCCAGCTAAAACCCCTCCAACGCATCATCAGGATACAACCCATCCTGGACAATGATCCAACACTTTCACGGATCTGGGTGCAGGCCAATCCTTGCCCACAGACAACCTGCCAACCTGAAACGTATTTCTCACCAGCAACTGCACACCTTACCATAGTAACTCTAGCTCAGGAACCAATCCATGCAACAAATCCTCGATGCCAACTCTGCCACATATCTACACCAGTGACACCATCATAGGACCTAACCAGATCAGCCATACCATCACTGGTTCATTCACCTGCACGTCCACCAATGTAATATACGCATCATATGCCAGCAATGCCCCTCTGCTATGTACATCGGCCAAACTGGACAGTCACTACGGAAAAGGATAAATGGACACAAAATCAGAATCAGGAATGGCAATATACAAAAACCTGTAGGAGAGCACTTCAACCTCCCTGGCCACACTATAGCAGACCTTAAGGTGGCTATCCTGCCAGCAAAAAAACTTCAGGACCAGACTTCAAGGAGAAACTGCTGAGCTTTCAGTTCATTTGCAAATTGACACTTCAGCTCTGGACTCAACAAAGACTGTGAATGGCTTGCCAATTACAGAAACCAGTTTCTCCTCCCTTGGTTTTCACACCTCTACTGCCTAGAACAGGGCCTCACCCTCCCTGACTGAACTAACCTCGTTATCTCTAGCTTGCTTGCTAGCATATATATATACCTGCCCCGGAAATTTCCACTACCTGCATCTGACGAAGTGGGTATTCACCCACGAAAACTCATGCTCCAAAAACGTCTGTTAGTCTATAGGTGCCACAGGATTCTCTGCTGCTTTTACAGATCCAGACTAACACGGCTACCCCTCTGATAATTGACTGTACTGTATCCCATTGTGCTGAAACCCACTTACTGTACCCCACTGTTAGAATCCCTACAGTGTTCAATGAGAAGAACCCCCACCATCATTGTCTATTGTAAATACCCTATACACCCCCATCCCATCATATTTCATTGTTATAGGTCTTGCAGCTCTGGACATTGCCTACCCTACACCAAGCCCAGGTTTAACAAGGTGATAACAGGACTAACCCTTTGAATAGGGCAGTGGTCCCACTTAGCACGCAACACAAGTGGCCATCCCTTTGAGAAGGGCAATGGCTCTTGGTAAACAACTTAAGGGGCCCTCCCTTTGAGAAGGGCAGTGGCCCTGGTAAACAACTTAAGGGGCCCTCCCTTTGAGAAGGGCAGTGGCCCTGGTAAACAACTTAACAGCCAGGGAGGGGCGGCCACAAGAGGAGAACAAAAATAAAATGGAGTATGGGGACAGCTGTAAGAAACAAAATGGAATAGGGAGATAGCTGTAACAGACAGGAGCAAAGAATGTAGGCCATATTTACATATTTGGGAACTCTGAAAAAGATTGGGGGTCGTGGTGGATAAGCACCTGAACATTAGTTCCTAGTGTGCAACTCTGTGGCCAAAAGAATTAATGCAATCCTGGGATGCATGAACACAGAGGAATCTCAAGTAGGGTAGGTAGGTTATTATAGCACTATTTGGCACTGGTGTGACCACTGATTGGATACTGTGTCCAGTTCTTGTGTCCACAATTCAAGAAGGATGTTGATAAATTGGACTTCAGAGAACATGCCTTATAGTATAGACTCAGAGAGCTCAATACATTTAGCTTAACAAAGAGAAGATTAAAGTGTGACTTGATTACAACTCATAAGTATTTACCTGGGGAACAAATATTTAATAATTGGTTCTTCAGTCTAACAGAGAAAAGTGTAACAGGAGCCAATGGGTAGAAGTTGAAGCCAGACAAATTTACAATGGAAATAAGATGTAGATTTTTAACAGTAAGGGTAATTAACCATTGAAACAATTTACTAAGGGCTATGGGCAATTCTCCTCCACTGACAATTTTTAAAACAAGATTGGATTTTTTTTCTAAAAGTTATGCTCTAGAAATTATTTTGGGGATGTTACAGGAGGTCAGACTAAATGATCACAATGGCCCCTTCTGGCCATGGAATCTGTGAATCTATTAATCATATTTTAGTGCTACCAAAGCTGTTGCCATGCTGTTCCCCTGTCAGAAATCCACTTGCAAAGCATCCAGGATGTTGACAGATGTCACACAGTTTTGGAGTTTGGTTGTTGTTATATTATCAATTATTTTGGCTTAGGAATGTGAGGTTCAAGACAGAGTGACCGTTCTGCATGGATGGTTGACTTTGAGGATTGAGAGGACTATAGTACTGTTTAGAGAGGTTGGCAGCTTTTGTGAAATAGGTGCTGATAGTTTCTACAAGTAGTGGGTTGTTTTTCCCTGTCTCTCAACAGACAAGAGATAAGGCTCTTTCTTGCAAGAAGTGATCTGAATATTTCTTAGGGCTCCAGCTTGTATAATATGCTATTTGTTGTGATATTTGGTCAAGAGTTAAAATATATGGCAGCCTTCTCTGAAAGAGTTTGACTTTTCATTTGGACCCCTCAAAAAACTTTGAATTGCTTTGCTATTCTAACAGTGCATTGTAACTTTCATTAGTTCAGAAAGTTTAATACAATTTAAGGAGTTGGTTAAAAAAGGAATCCTTTTCAGAAGTACATGGTTTATAACAAAAGAGGTGTCTCACACTGTGTTGTAAAAAGTGTAACTAAAGATTTGATGATATTGAAAATATAATTATATGGAAATGAATCATTCAAGATATCATGCAAAGGATGAAGAAGACATTTCTAATTTTCAGAATTCAATGATGGAGCCCAGGAAAAGATGGAAGATAGTAAAAATATAGCAATTATAAAAGGCAGAAAAATGAATTAGGCCTTATCTAACTGTGGCATGTTTGAAAAGGGCAAAATAGGAACTGGGGATAAAATATAATAATGGCTGATATAAAAATGCCTGATTATCTTCGCATGATACTAAAACGTTTTTTCTCTCTAGAATGAGAGAATAACTGTTTATAATAAAATGCACATTTGCCCTGAAACTTTACAGTTTTTTTTTGTTTTAAATCCAATTTGTAGAGGTTTCAGGATATTTTTCTTTATGATTTTAAGTAAAACTGCATGCTTTCAAATGTCTCTGCAGACAGAATGCAGTGTAACATGACGTGTTAAACTACCACATGACACTATTGTCTGAAAAATACAATAAGCCAAATATAATTACATGATTTCTCAAATCTTTGGTCACAGAATAGAATTACAGTTTGAAGAAAGGACAGATTGATAAATGATTTCCTGAAGTAAAAAAAAAGGCAATGAGGGGGAGGGAGGGAAGCTGACAAAAAATCTAGACTAAAAAAATAGAGGGTTCACAATCCCAACATTTAAGGGTTTCATAAATAGATAGCTAAGGGTTAATGTTTCTTTTACCTGTAAAGGGTTAACAAAGGGAACCAAACACCTGACCAGAGGACCAATCAGGAAACTGGATTTTTCAAAGTCAGGGAGGGAATTTTTGGGGTCTGAGTCTTTTGTCTGTCTCTCAGCTATGAGAAGGTTCTTTCTATCTTCTAATCTTCTGTTTCCAACTTGTAAGTACAGGTAGAAAAACAATATAGGCTTTTATGTTGTTTTGGGTGTATTTACATGTGTGTAAGTTGCTGGAATGTTTCAAATTGGATATCTTTTTGAATCAGACTGTTTATTCATATTTTCTTATAAGCAATAGCCCTGTATTGTCATCTTGATACAGAGTTTATATTCTTATGTCTTTTTCTTTTTTTTTTTTTATATAAAGCTTTCTTTTTAAGACTTGTTTGAGTTTTTCTCTGAGGATAAGCTCGGCAGCACCAGGGAATTGGTGGGAGGGGGAAAGAGAGATAAAATCATCTCTGTTTCCTTGTGTTTGAGGTTTGTCTCTTTGTGGAAGAGAGGGGACAGGCTTCTTGGTATTGTGATGTAAAGAGATTGCATCGGAAACTCTCAAATTAGCCCAGAGAGGAAAGTCTGGGTGGGAGAGGGAGGGGGAAGGGAAGTAGAGTATTTCCCTTGCCGGTAAGACTCAGAGCTTCTGGATCTTGGGGGTCCCTCCAGGGAAGGTTTGGGGAGACCAGAGGGGGCCAAAACCCTGGAAATTTTGGATGGTGGCAGCAAGATAAGATCCAAGCTGGTAATTAAGCTTGGAGGTGCATGCTAAGCACCCAGATTTTGGACGCTAAGGTCCAGATTTGGGACAGAGGCTTATTACAAAGGGAAAACATGTATGTGCATATGAGTGCATTCCGGAGTCAGGAGTGTGAGGTGTGTGTTTGAAAGAGTGAGAACAAAAAGTGGAGAGATTGGTTTATATTTCAAAACGAAAGAAAGCAGTAAGTTTTATGACTCCCTCACATAGTGTTCTTTAGAAAGACATCAAGCAAACTGAGTATTTTCAGAGGGAATTTTACCTCCTGCTGGCATTAAATATTTGTAAGGAGTCTTAAGATTTTTCCTTTGGAAACATTTCTGACTCTAATCACTGATGGTAAGTGTTTTATTTCTTATATTGGCTTTATTTCCGTGCTCTTCCTGAGTTCAAACATTCTCTTCTTATTAGAGTCTTGCTTGAGTGAGAAAAGCAGAATTGGGCCTTAAAACACCACAGCATTCAGTTTAATCAGGTTTTTAATCTTACAATTAAAGCAGTTAGGGGTCTAATCTCCCCATGGCATGCACATGTAACTCCTGTAAACAGTAATGGGAGTTCTTACTTTACTTTCAAGGTTAAAATTTGGAGACATGTTAAGGGCTGATTTGTAGCCCTGAAAGCCACAGTTACATTAGTGGGGTGCAGAGCTGCAGGATACCACTGTTTTATGCCTGTGGAAGACAGAGGCAGGCAGAATATTTCTGAAAGTAGTGTGGGAGCACACTCAGATAAATCAGCCATTAATGCTAGTGAAAAGGTTTCTGTGTATATTTTTCCTCTCCAAGAACAACCTTAAAGACAGTACTGGATATAGCAGTGTAGGGAGTAGCTATGGCTATACCTAGCCACATCATACTCCCTTTGGACTAGTCTAGGGCTTCTGGCGCTGCTAACGTTCCTGGGACATTGTGTTTAGGTAGCAGAAGCTCCAGTATCCTGGCTGCCCTGTAGAAGTAACACAAGTTGTGTGAGGTTCCTACTGCCCAACCTTTTGTGCAAATAACAAGAATCTTCCCCCACAGCTCTGAGAACTGCACCAATGCTGAGCTGAGTTAGGGAAGAAAGAAGTTTGCCACCTAAGAGTCAATGATGGAAAATTATACCTGTGGAGACAATAGCTCCTAAGGTCAGTGGGGCAGCCACATTCCTCAGTGGCTCCTGCTGCACCTTTAGAAAAAGCGTAGCCTGCATTCTCCCCAGTGCTAGCACTTCCAGCAATATGCAGGGGGTCAGTATCCTGGGCACACCAAGGCTCTTGAAATCAGTGGGAATTGTTGGGTAGTCAGAAGGACTGAAAATCAGACCACTTTCATATAGGTGCCTAAATTTAGGCAACAAAATTTGACAATGCTGGCTTTTTGTTTAACTACTATCTATTGCCAATGATATCATGCATTTGTAAATGCCTCTTTATATAATAATAGTAATGTACCTTGTCTTTCCCCTTTGGCTCCTGATGCTGATGCCACAATCCACAGTGACATACATAATCTATACCTATGCAGTCAGAGCACCTTAAAACCAGTCTGCTGGAGGTAAGGAACTGAAAGAAAAAAAATAGTTTTATGCTGTCTATAATTGCTTCAATATTAAAAATATGACTCACCTCCACTGCCACCCTTCCAGCAAAAAACCCCCAAAGCAATGAAGTCTGCTTCATAGTTCATTTTCATATTACTGCAGATAAATTACACCATCCATACTAAGTATCAGAGGAGTAGCTGTGTTAGTCTGGATCTGTAAAAAGCAACAAAGAGTCCTGTGGCACTTTAAAGACTTCAAGGTGCCACAGGACTCTTTGTTGCTTCATCCGTACTAAGTAATATGTAATTTGTGTTGTTGCTTCTGCTCCTAATTAAGAGTTTGGTGACAGGAGTAGGGGGGAGGAGGAAGGTAGCTATTAGTAGTAATCTCAGTGTGTCCCAACAGCCAGTTGGGAAATCTATGAATAGTACCGCAGCTATTGTATGTGCAATTAATCGTAACTTGTTAAATTATGAAACTAGAACGGTACATTTTATATGGAATTCAAGAAGATCTTACCTCCAGGAGTAACCTGAACAAACCTTGTAGAATTAAGATAAACTATTGAATCAGGGTTAATACCTTTGGAGTACATTGATTTCAAAATGCAATTGGGTATGTGGTGGTCTAGCATTGTACGTACCTTCTCTAGTAAAGGGGGGATGCCAATGTACTTCCTCTATCAGCCCTTTGAACTCCCCAGATCCCCCGCACCTGAGAGGTGCACATATATTAGTTTTTACTGGATTCTTCAGCGACCAACAAACAGTTTTTGGATAAATATTCTGGTATTAAACTGGTCCAGGGCCTTTTTATTATACATCAAATGGACAGGACACCTGGTCCATGGAGGAATCCAGTCCTTAGGGAAGGGTTGGAAGGATTAGGTGCTAGTTCTGAACTCAGGCTGTGATAAGCTTGTGGCCACAAAAGAAACACTGAGTGTGGGGTGTTTGAAGGACTGCTGCTGCCAGAACCCATGTTAGAGCTGGGGTTAACTCTGGGAAGCTTATTACTATGTGTGTAGATTCTTTTATTGTCTTTAATGTTTTCTCTGTACTGCTTTTAACTTATGAATAAAACAGGCTTGCTTAGAAAGAGCTGTGTGGTAACGTATAACTGTAGCAATTATACTGGTTAATTGTCTCTGAAGCGAAAGCAAGTAGGTGTCCTTGAGCAACCTGTCTGTCCTCAGAAATGCACAATGAAGGCAGAGAACTGTGTAGCCTGGAAATACCCCAGTCTGGAGGGAAAGGGATGTCTCTACCCAAGAGAAGCAGCAGCTGGGGAGCTGGTAGCCTGAGTATTGGTGCCCTGGCTGGGCAACTAAGGGGAAATACAGGTGCAGCTGCCATGAACAGTGACAGCCCATGCTAGCATATGTCAAGTGACAAGTCCCTTTTGTCATTTTTAGTGAGCATTATAACCCCTGTATGAAACTTCCATTATCTCTCCCCCAAATCTCCTTTTTCACATTTTGTTGTGGGAATTTGTCTGACTGTTCTATTGCTTCATTCTCTGCTCATTTAACTCTTTCTTCCTCCAGAAGCATTCTCTGGAGAGGTGCCAACACACATACAATTTTTCATAGCTGAGCCACTTTTTTCTTAAAGTAAAGTATACTGGCCCTTTTATCTTTATTTAGTGTGCAACAACAGTGATGTTCAATGGCAAAGAAAGAGGTCTTCATGTCCTTCAGATGTCTCCGGGGACAAATCCCTGGCCATTTTCTCCAGTTTACAGTTTCTTTTGAATTCACATCAGCTATCGATGACTGACTGTACTTGTCATGGTTTTTGCATCTTTCATAAATTTTATTTTAAAATCAAATCCTGTAGCATGCATTGCAATGAAACAAGTTGTATGTATTCCCAGTATTGGTTGAAAAGTGTCATTAGATTTAGAACAGCAAAGAAAATTATTTAAAATGGCAGAAGTGCAGTCACTGACAAATCTGAATGTTTAAAGAAGTGTTTTTCAACCCTATCAGGTGTATGCAAAGTCAAAACTTTACATTTACCGAAAGAATACAAAATGATTGATAACAGTGTGTGTGTGTGTGTGTGTGTGTGTGTGTGTACGCTGAATATAACTTGGAGTAGCAGTGTGGCTGCTTTAGATTGCTTGGTTTGTGGAGGAACTCATATTTTTCTATTGGCAAATCAGAAATGCATTGTAGAGGTTATTGAGAGAAAGCTGTGGAGGGGCTGGCAGCAAGGTAGAGGACAGCTGTGGCTTCAGGCACTGGATCAGGAATAGGAGGTTGTTTGGAACAGAAGAATAGGCAGATTAGCTGATTTTGTCCTAAAACTATCAATGGTGAAATAATTCAGTGATATTAGATCTTCCCACTGAAGTCAGTGGGCTTTAGATCCGGACTTTTCTCAGAGTAAAACTTGTGTGTTTAAGGATTACATCAGGTCAAACTGAAACAAAAGGAGGAGCCTGTTGGTTAGCAAAATGGGGGTGGGGAAGGAAATGACACTACACACTTATTTGTTTAGGTACATGCCCCCCCACATGCTCTGACCGTGCTCCCTGTTGCTTGTATCTCTCCCAACATATCCAGACAGTTATTACACCAGAGATATAAGAAGCCTTTAAATCCAAATAAATACAAGAAAGGTGGCTAGTTAGAGGGAGTCCATGCCCCATATGGAGTGAACAAAAAAAATGGAAGAGCACCTCTTAATAAATTAATCCATTTATTTTCATAGTTGAGACTTTCAAAGGGGGGATAAATAGCCTACATTTTGGGCTCCATTGATTTCTTATTGCCCTCTGTTATAATCTGTGAAAAGCTTCTCATCCTGATCTCTATTATGAACCATGGCTCTGTTGGAATTCTACATTTTTACCTTACAAGATTACTTCTCTTTGTCCTAGTTTCCCTTACACACACACTCATTTCCCTACCCACAAGTTTAATTTCTTCCTATGTTCTGTTAGTCCAAATAGTTTACTTCCTTTTTACATGGAGATAAATAATGGATGAATGTATACCAGTGTGTGTTTTTGTGAAATATGATGCTTTAAATCATTTTCATTCATTAATCTGAATGAAAAGAATTGTGACTGTGGCTTGTCATGTTCTTGAACTAAATAAAACTGACTTGAAAATTACTGTGATCTGAAATTAAAATTTTGTTACATTTAATTATGAAAAGACACAAAATTCAATTGTTCTATTCTGAGTTTATATTACAGTGTGAGAAGGTGGTGACAGTGTAGATGATCTGGAGTTCCCTTCCTGCCTTACACTCTATGACTAATTTATGACCCAGATCCTCTGCTGCGTTAAGTCTGTGTAGTTGTATTGACTTAAATGGATATATATGTCTTCACATCAGCAGTGGTGTGTGTCTGTGTATTTAACTAGCGTATGGCCAAATTTTGTTTCCTATGCAAAGCCCAAGAAAATGAGTTATGTGAAGGGGATTGAGGCTGAGGGGAAAATGAATCTTCTTCTTTATTACACCCCACCACACATTAAACAACATCAGAAGGTGGGACATAGAGCAGTTGTGCTATTTGCCTCTGCATACATGGTTGCTTGATACTAGGAGGTTTGGAGAGTGAATCAGCATAGTTGCTCTATCACTTTCCACTATGTCTCCCAGACCTACAAGCACGTTGCAGAAAAGTGTGCTGGTTTAGTACATTGCTTCCAGCTCACTGCATGGCATCTCTGAAACCTGTTTCATCCCTACCTCCATTACACATCCTAACCATTGCTTTTCAAGACTTATGTATCTGAACAAAGTTGTTGTGGGAGAGGACAAGGGTAGGTGGAGGTTCTACAGAGTGGTGAATCTCCTAATAGAATTTATTGTATCAATAAGGGTGTCAAGGTATTTTCCCCCCAGTTTGAACTTTAGCGTCCAAAAGTGGGGACCTGCATGGGCACTTCTAAGCTTAATTTCTAGCTTAGATCTGATAGCGCTGCCACCAGCCAAAATATAGTGTTTGGCACACTTTCTGTTCCCCAAACCTTCCCTGGGAACCCAAGACCCAAAACTCTTGGGTCTTAAACCAGCAGAAATAAACTATTCCCCTCCTTTCCCTTTCCCAGACTTTCCCTTCCCTGTACCCCTGAGAGGCTCCACTGATCCAAACTCCTTGGTTCTTAAAACAGAGAGTAATTAACCTTCCCCTCCCCTCCTTTCCCCTCACCAATCCCAATCCCCTTGGGTCTTAAAGAAGGGGAAAAAATCAATCAGGTTCTTAAAAAAAGAAGCTTTTAATTAAAGAAAGAAAAAGTAAAAATTATCTCTGTAAAATTAGGATGGAAACTATTTACGGATAGTCAGATTATTTAGCCTAGAGGGACTCCTCCCCCTAGCCTGATATTCCAAGTTACAGCAAACAGGGGTAAAAATCCTTCAGCAAAATACACATTTGCAAGTTAAGAAAACACATTACTATTCGCCTTTTCTAGCTAGTACTTACTATTTTGAACATGAGAGACTGTTCAGAAAAGACTGGAGAAATCTGGGTTGCACGTCTGGTCCCTCTTAGCCCCAGAGGCGAACAACAAACAAAACAAACAGCACAAACAGACTTCCTCCACCAAGATTTGAAAGTATCTTGCCCTCCATTGGTCCTCTGGTCAGCATGTCAGCCAGGTTTACTGAGCTTCTTAACCCTTTACAGGTAAGAGAGACATTAACCCTTAACCATCTGTTTATGACAAAGGGAAAGAACCACACACTAGTAACATAATTTTTAAACAAAATTAGCAAAATTTAGAGGGGACAAGCAAGACAGTTTTTAGGTTTTTGTCATTCTTTGTTTTTTGGCACTGTGCTGGAGAACAGAGCAGACTATGCCACATTCCTGAATTAAAAACCCTGTTTCAGTTCAAATTTGGTTTGTTACTCATACATAAAAATAAAACAAAAACCATCTAATTTGCATTCACCAACTTGACTTCTGTAATGTACAAAGGGACAGTTATGTAATGTGTGATTTTGGGAATGTGTCATCAAATGAAAGGAAATGGATAATAGGAGGAAATATGAAAGAAATGCACATGAAGCCAGATAACTCAGCAAAATACTTAATAGATTCTGTGGTATCTTCCCGTGCAGCTGAATAAAAACATAGGAATTGCCATGTTGGATCAGACCTATGGTCCATGTAGTCCCATTATCCTAAATCCATTAGAGGCCAATAGCAGATGCTTCAGAGAAAGATGCAACAAAATATCCTGAGCTAGATGGATATGGTGTAATCTTCTTACCAGGGGAGTCTCCTCCTAATCACTAATAAATAGAGTTCAGTTTAAGCCCTGAAGCATAAAGTGTTATATCCCTTCTAAAATTCTGTGCTTTAGTATTTACTGTTATGACACTGTGTATGCTTACAGACGTTTTGGAGCATGAGCTTTCATGGGTGACAAAGTGGGTATTCACCCACGAAAGCTCTTGCTCCAAAATGTCTGTTAGTCTATAAGGTGCCACAGGATTCTTTACTGCTTTTATAGATCCAAACTAACATGGCTACCCCTCTGATACTGTGTATGCTTGTTATCCATATAAATGTCCAATCCCTCTTTGACTCTTGTTGAATCCTTGGCCTGAAGAACATCCAGTGGCAATGAGTTCCATAGTATAACCATTCATTCAGTGAAAACATATTACCTTTTTATCAGTTTTCAGTTTTCTGTCTTTTAATTTCGTTGAATGTTCTTTTTCTTTTCCTGTATTATGAGATAAGGAGAACAGACGTTCCTGATCAACCTTCCAATTAGCACTCGTTGTTCTGCCCCTCAAGGTCTCCTCTCTAAAATAAACAAGCTGTCTTTACAGTCTCTCCTCATTTGAGTTTTTTCATGCTTCTAACCATTCTTGTTACTCATTTGTGATCTCTTTCTAATTCTGCAAAATCCTTTTTAAGATGGGGTAACGGGTACTGAGTACAGTATTCCACAAATGAGGGAGAACCGTTGAGATAAATCTATGCAGATATAGATGTATAAAATAGCATTATAATTTCTGTATTATTCTGTGCTCCATTTTGCCTCCTATCATTAGGTTTGATTTGTTGAGCAGAGGATTTCATTCAGCTGCCCACAGAGATGCCCAGATCTTTTTACTTATTTGATAAAGCCAAATTAGAACCCACTGAGACGTATATGTGTAGTTAAAATGTTTCCCCCTAATGTGCATTATTTTGCATTTATCAACATTGAGTAGTTTGAACTCTACCCAGGTTCAGAGTGACAAAAAGTCATTACCATGTTCTCACTGCTTGGTGACCCGTATGAAATGAATTGGTAGTTTTAGTCCAGTTTGTAGTTGCCATATGTCCACACTACAAAAGTCATCATAATAACTGGCAAATTTTCATGCCTTGCTAGCAGGCTAAGAGCTGAATAAGTCCTGGAGTTCACAGCCTGTTTGGAACATTGGGAATATAATATGGTAAAGTTTCTACTGCCACTACACATGTTCCTCTATCTCTGAATAGAGGACTGAAGTTCCCAAGGCTGTCACCTGGCACATGATATGAACAATAAAATCATAAATAAACTGAGAACAGTTGAAGCGAGCAAGAATTGTTAATGTATAGGCAGAATTAAAATAGATTTTTCTAATGGCTACATTAGTAACTGAGCAGGACTCTTATCTATTAATGACATTATAGAACCAAAACGACAATGCCTTTCATTAGAAACATATTTTGGGCAAATTATTTAATGTACAATATTGCATATTTCAACATGCAAACATATATTTTTATGTCACTACTTCTTTTATATTTGGGCATATTTTCTATGGTAAGTATGGAGAATTGGTCTTTTCAATGGTTTTAAGGGGTTCCCCTGTCTCTGTATGTACTGTCAAAAGATACAGAATTTTGTTCCCAATTCATAACTGTATGTTGGACCACTCCACGCATCAGTATTGCACTGCCAAAAAGCAATTGCCAGTGTTTCATAACCTTCTGTTTTTCTCATATAAAAATTCACTGTGTGCCCTTTGTCCCACTGCCAAAATATGTATCATAGCGCTGACAGAAAACTTAAAGGCAGCCAGTTTTAGGACATCAGCTATGGCAGTATCAGAATTATCAACATGAGCAGCAAGTGTTCTAAAAGTCTCCCTGTTGTGAGCCATGAACAAAACAGTCTGTCATTACCTAATATTTCTCTGTAGAAGATGAAGGAAGTTTATAGTCTGTGTTGACTTGCACAGTTCGTAACATTTTATGAGCAGTGAAAAAGGAATTTCCCTCTGTCCATATTGCAATTTATGCTCGGATACATATTTGGCCAAATCTTGCCAAGGCTTTCAATCATCATTGTGCATTTATGGATTTTTTACAAATGAATATTAAAGCTGAGTGAATAATGCAAAATACTATCTGTTCGTATTCATCTGGATTTTTAAAAATGCATTCATGTCAACCATTTTGTAATGTTTACATTCTCTTTCCATCATGCATTCAAATGATTGCTATTTTATAGTACAAATGTTAATGGAAAACAAAGTTCAAAGTCACATGCACTAGGATTTGTAGAAATCGAAATTTAAATTCACATACATTCAAATTAGAAGTGCTTGCACTGTTATCTAATTAGGGAACACAATCTATGTGTTTTATCTGTCCAAGGAACAGAGTTTGAATTTTGAACATGTATGATCAATCCACAGAGTAAAAAATTAAAAATGATATTAAAATACCCTCAAATGAAAAATTCAAGGAAATTGTGATCTGCTATTGGCTATTCCCCAAGCAGAAGTAGAGGCTTCATTAGCCATATAATTTATTAATGGTGAATTATTCATTCAGCTGTAATGAATACAATGCAAACAATGCACCAATTTAACCACACAGAGAACTCATGGAAAATACAGCTAACTGCTTTATGCATAAATTAAATACAGTGACTAGCCCTATATAATTAGACACAACAGCTCTTCTGTTTAGGATTTATTTTTTTAAAGCTGTTAGATAAAGCTGTCTTATTACTTGAAGTACAGTTATACTTCAGTGGCTGGATGCTGCCTTACTTGGTAACTGACTCTTACCTGATCATATGATTTAATTTAGCTTGGCCTATGTAATATAGGAGAACATAATAATAATTGCCCCTTCTGGGCTTTAGAATCTGTTTCTTATTTATTTTTTTTACATTTTCTAAGTACATAGACATTATTTAATAAATGTAAGTCTCGGACATTCATTATTGAACAAAACTTTGCTGGGGACAACATTTTAAATAGTCTTGGACACGCTTTCTCTCAAATCATCAGGAAAAGCATTAGCTTCATGCAGATTCAGGTGGATAAATCAATTTCATGGCATTTTGAGGACAGAAGCAGAGGGCTTTTTCAGGGTATGTGTTGTGCTGAGACATAGGACAGAACTAATTTCAGATAATAAAAAATACTGTTCCTAACATTATATAAAATTATTGGGTTGTGGTAGTTCTAAATCTACAAATTATATGCTCTTCGTTATAGTCATATCAGAGCGCCTTGCAAACTAATGGATTTATCCTCATATCCTCCCATGTGAGGAAGGGAATTGCTATTCTCATTTTACGAACTGGGAACCGAGGCACAGAGAGACAAAATATCTTGGTCTAGGTGATGCAGGAAGTCTCAGGGGTAGCAGGGAATTGAACCAAAGTTACTAGCATTAGAGGTGAGCACCCTAACCACTGAATAATCATTCCTCATAGTTAAGTCCCTTGTCTCTGTTCTGTGTATGTTTATGTTATCTATTATGAATATTTATTAAGGGTGAGTTGATCGTGCAGTTTCATTCTGTTGTGCAGAAGTCTCCCATATGGTATCTTAATTTCATTCTCTAGTGATCAAAGGGCCTGATCACTCTCTTCTGAAGGAAACACCCTGAGAGGGTGTTAAAGAGAAGAAGGAAAGTCTCTGCAAACTTCTCACAAATTTTTCTTCCTACTTGTTCCTTTATGCTGGGATGGGTTCTTTCAACCTAAAGAACTAAGCTTGGGTCCAGCCCTGAAAACCTACCTATTTGGGAATCTGTGGCAGTCCACGGACATTTGTACAGAGAACCTGTGGTTGCAAATTCATCCCCACAGTGGCCCCTTTGCACCATAGAGAAAGACCAGAATTGTATAAGGGAACTCTAAAAGCACTGATTCTGACTGTGGGTAGGATTTTCACAGTGTAGAGCACTGTGGAGATTCCAGACAACACTGTGGCCCACAGGGCAGCCCAGGTGAGGTTCCGTAACTTAGGTCCCAGGGTACCACACATCTCTCTCTCTAGTCTTTAAAGCAGCTCAGAATCAGGAGAGCACAAAAGTAGCTTAGGAGTTCAACATAGAGTCTCATTCTGTCTGTGCTCCCCTGTCCCATCATTACTCTCTGGGTTCCCAACAATGGAGGAAAGTGGCAGAAAGATAATATCTCAGAAGAACTCCTGTGGGACTGATGGGTGAATGTGTTTCTCCCCTCAGCCCATTCGCTGCCATCACCCTCTCCTGTACAGACTGCAGACCATGGGAGAGCACTCTACTTACTCTGCCACTTCCACAGCATTTCCATTTTCCTCCAGAGTCCCCCTTCTTCACTGGGCTGGGGCAGCTAGGGGGATTCCTCGTGACTCTATGCACTGTGCCCCAATAAAACTCTAAGTATTTTCATGGCTGGGCCTTAAATAAGAAGTAATTGCACTTTTATTATAGTGCACTTTTATTATAGTGCACTTTTAATTGTGATTTAACAAAATAGAATTAATTGATATTTTCTTAAGAGACAATAACTACCTTATTAAATCTAAAGGAGTTACTTATGTGCAGCAAAGTATTATCTCATTGACTTACTGGGTTACAATAAAGCTCTTTCTGATTCTGGCACACTCTCTCTCTGCACATCTCAGTTATGTTCATTCTCAAGTACTGGCAGGTCTTATCCTCGCTCTCAAATGTTCTTTTCTCCCTTGAAGAGATCATTGTTAATTACTCACTGTGCCAGAGAGCTATCTCCCTTGCATTTCAGAGGGATTCACTCAAAGAAAAGGTAGGCGGAGGTTCCATTCTGTGACAGCATTTCTGCCTGTTGGGAGCAGTTTTAACTCTTACCAGTGGCTCTAAAGAGCTATGCTGATGTGTGCTGCTGAGGGGAAACACTGAATCTGTGCAGTCCTTGGTCACCTTTGGCCCCCTTCTTGATCACATTGTTCACTTTCTGCGTTGCATTAGCTTCCTATGGCTGCATGGCAAAAGAGGCTGCAGCTATCACAGTCTAGTCTCCTGACAAACTTTCCTCCCTAAGGACCTCCACTAAAGTTAATGCCAGTCTATATTCTGGAGTGAGTCTAGCTTAGTCTGTTGATAGCCTTCAAGTTCTAGAAACATTTTGTAATGCTGATAGCAATGTATTTTCTGCCACATTCCAACTACAAATATGGCTGCATTGTTGTGCGGGTGAATGGATACGGGTACATGTCAGGTGAGATTTTTTTAAAGCATCCAAGTGTGGTTTAGAAAAATCCCACCATCCATGTACTAGGAGCACAAATCCTGTTCAAAGCTAAAGCGACTTATGCTCCTATGTTACTTAGATGCCTTGGGACATTTCACCCTTGAAGCACATTCATACCCTTAAGAATGAAGTATGCTACATATAGTGTTTGCCATTAAAAATTCAATCTTTACCAAATCTTGCCATGCCCTATGTTTTTTTAAGATATGTCCTGTTTCTGAGAATACCAGCTTGTCTTATGTGAGATAGCATAGTAACATTACAAAGGGCTTGATCAAGGCCCAGCCACACAAAGGCATAAAGCCTCGTAAGACGTTTCCTCCCCTTTCACCCCATGTGCCCTGTGTGGCTTCCCCAGTAAGCCATATGGAAATGCAGGCCGTATGGAAAATATTTAACAAGATCAGTGGCTGTAACCTCCCTTCTCACTGAACAGATGGGTGGAAAAGGGCAGGCAATGGGTGGAGACTTGTTAGACAGCCTGCTGCAGGAGTAAACTGCGACTAGTATGGGCCAAAAGCAGATTACAGTCTCCCAGGATTTCGCCTAGAGAACATGGCCCATAAGAGGCTCCTAGGACTGCAAAGCTGCAAAGCCCCAGGGCCGCCCAGAGGATTCAGGGGGTCTGGGGCAAAGCAATTTCAGCAGCTCCTTCCATAAAAAAAATTGCAATACTATACAATACTATATTCTCGTGGGGGCCCCTGCGGGGCCCGGCAAAAATGGCCCCGCTTGCTCCGCACCCACGAGCGGCCCTGGGAAAACTAACCTTCTGCATTTTGGCACAAACCCAGTTTTGAGAAAACTTCTTTACAAGGTATCACTGGTTCTTAGCATCAACTAGTGCTAAAAGGCATTAAAGCTCATTAAAAGGGTTGGACAAATATTTTCCATCAAAACTTTTTCTAGATTGAAAACTGTGGGTTTTTAAAAAGCAGAAAAAAATCACGGACAATGTCTGCTTTTCTTCAAAATTTGTTGTGGTTTTTTTTAATTGAAAAGCTGAAATTAGTCTGCCAAAACCTGACTATGATTTGGGGTTTCAGAAGTGTGTGGCCAAATATTTGCTGCTTGCTGTGTTTGATTGTTTGTTTAAAGAAACAATAAAAAAAATTCTGCTTCAAAAAAATCCAAAACTTTTGAACCACCTCAGCTTTTGACCGAACACCTGAGCCCATCCAGTGAGAGATTTTTCCAGGTTTCTGATACTCTGCTGGCTTCCTTGACTCATATCTGTCTCCATAACTTTGGGTTCATTTAAGTTAGAATATAAGAACAGCCATACTGGGTCACACCAAAGGTCCGTCCAGCCCAGTATCCTATCTACCGATAATGGCCAATGCCAAGTGCCCCAGAGGGAGTAAACCTAACAGGTAATGATCAAATGATCTCTCTTCTGCCATCCATCTGCACCCTCTGACAAACAGAGGCTCGGGACACTTTTGGTTACCCATCCTGGTTAATAGCCATTAATGGACTTAACCTCCATGCATTTATCTGTTTCGTAGAGACTGGCTCCATGGGGTCCCTCACAAACTGGAGACAGTTACCATGGGTTTGTCTTTAGTATAGCTTATGTACATACTCCACGAACTGAACATTTCAACTTATTCCAGAATCTGGGATGAGCCTATGTTGTGAAAACTGAAATGCTCAAAATAGCACATGCATGTGAATGGACACAGGGTGCTAAAATTAAATTAATCCATGGGTTCTCAAACTGGGGGTCAGGACCCCTCAGGGGGTCACAAGGTTATTACTGGGGGTTGAGAACTGTAAGCCTCCACCTCAAATCCTGCTTTGCCTCTAACATTTATAATAATGTTAAGTATATAAAAAAGTATTTTTAACTTATGGGGGGTGTGGCACTCAGAGGTTTGCTATGTGAAAGGGGTCACCAGTATAAAAGTTTGAGAACCACTGAACTCCTATCTCCTAGAACTGGAAGGGATTTTGAAAGTAATCAAGTCCAGCCCCCTGCTTTCACTAGCAGGATGAAGTACTGGTTTTCCCCCACATCCCTAAGTGGCCCTTGCAAGGATTGAACTCACATCCCTGGGTTTAGCAGGCCTGTGCTCAAACCACTGAGCTATCCAGTGGGATTGTTTTTCTTGGTAGGGTTGGAAAGGATATTGCTCTTCTCATGTGACCCCCTTCCCCAGTGGCTAATTTTAAATGAAGCTACCCTCCCCTGACATGAATCTGTCTATGGCACTGAAATTAAATATTGACTATAATTTGGCATTTGAGAAGTGAAAGGGATGGGAGCCCTAACAGAAAAGCTAACTGCTTGGCTCTTCTGCAAGCCTCAAACTGCTGAATGAGCTTTTGGTTAGGGAAGGCTGTGCCTCCCAACAGCCTGGCCCTGCCCCCTATCTGACCCCCACCCACTTCCTGCACCCAACTGCCCGCCCCCCTCAGAATCCCTGACCCATTATGCTCCTTGTCCCCTCACTGTCTCCCAGAGACCCCTCCAACCACCACCCCGGGACCCCACCCCTGCTCCCTGTCCCCTGACTGCCCCGACCCCTATTCACCCCCCGCTGAGTCCTGACAGACCCCCAGAATGCCCATGATCCAACCCCCCCATTCCTTGTCCCCTGACTGNCGTATTGCTCCTTGTCCCCTTACCGCCTCCCAACCACCACCCCAGGACACTACCCCCCATGAGTCCTCCCCTGCTCCCTGTCTCCTGACTGTCCCGACCCCTATCCATGCCCCGCTGAGTCCTGACAGACCCCCAGAATGCCCATGATCCAACCCCCCCATTCCTTGTCCCCTGACTGCTCCCCCAACCTCTGCCCCCTCCCTGTCCCTGGGACTTCCTGCCCCTTAGCCAACCCCCTGGCCCTGGCCCCTTACCCCTGGCTCCGCCCCTCACCCGGAACCTAAGTCCATCCAGGAGCGTCCCTCAACAGCTGCAGCGTGGCTCTGGCGGGGCCCCTGAGCTCTGCCCCACTCAGAGCTGTGTGGTAAGGGGGCGGGACTGTGAGCTGCAGGCTGAGTGGAGGGAGCTGAGCTTGACATCTGCTAGCACGGGATATATGTTTACCACTGATAGATCCATAAGCATCAGATAACAATGGGGAGGGGGATGAGAGAAATTTCCAAAACAAGACACTAGATCAGTTATTACAAATAGAAATTGAATACAGTTCCTTTTTAAAATGGTCAATCAAGACCCTGATAAAAGTATCCCCATCTACATTCATTGCAATGAGATTTTATAATGATTCTAGTTGAAGAATTAGGCTGGTTCAAGTCCCGATGAGGGAAATGGGATAATCACAGGTTTAGGGTCCTTATTAGGGATCTTGATGTAGATTGGGACCTTAAACTATAGTCATATTTTTTGGCCATGGAACATTACCATTTTTGCTTTATATGCCAAAACTGCCAAATTACAATGATTTCCAATCAGAATAATTATGGATGAGATTTTGTCATGGTAAAATTAAGCAAAATTCACAGAATAGTCACAGTAAAGTTGTACAAAATCCAGGCATGGGAGGGGGAGGCTGAAGCCAAAATTTAAGCCAGAGGTGGGGGTAAAAAGGAGGTACAAAATCAGGGTATGAGGTGGGTAGCTGATAGCCCAAGCCCCACTGCTACCCGGGGGTGGGGCTGGAAGACCAAGCTGAAGAAGTCACAGAGGTCTATTAAAGTCATGGAATCCGTGACCTCCAAGACCGAATTGTATCCTTAAAAATAATAACTTTTAGGTAAGAGATTTGGTTTGTGTGTATATGTGTGGGGTGTACTTTCCTTAAAGGGATTTATTTGTTATCCATTAATTCATAAGGGTTTGCCCAGATGAATCAGAATGTAGAACTGGAGCTTAGGTTGTTAATACTGTAGGAAATCTAAACTGAATTTTTTTCTGCAGTGACAAGTTTTCAAAAGAGGCCAGGAAGGAGTATGATCAATTAAAAATACAATTATTCTGGATTGGTTTATGGATTTGTATTTCTGGCTTTCTGTGTAATTACTATATTTTTGTGAACCTCTAGACGAGGGATCGGCAACCTTTGTCATGTGGCTCATCCGAGTAAGCCCCCTGGTGGGTCAGGCCATTTGTTTAGCTACCGCATCTGTAGGTTTGGCCGATCTTGGCTCTCACTGGCCGCAGATCTCTGGTCCAAGCCAATGGGGGCTGCAGGAAATGGTGCGGGCCAAGGGATGTGCCGGGTGCTGCTTCTCACTGCCCCCATTGGCCTGGAATGGCGAACTACGGCCAGTGTGAGCTGCAATCGGCCAAACCCACAGACGCGGCAGCTAAACAAACTAGCCTGACCCACCAGGGGATTTAGCTTGGCGAGCCACATGCCAAAGGTTCCCAATCCCTGTTCTAGACATTAAGGTTATTAATAGGGAATAACTTTTCCATTGGTTCTGTGTTCCTACGGTATCTAGGTTTTTTCTTTTTAAAAAAATACATTTTAGAGCTGGGCAAGAAACAGTTCTCTGATCCCACAAACATTTTTGAGATTTCATAAATGTTTCTGTTCCATATGGGGATGAAACCACAACCTTTTGAATTTATTTTGTAATCTAGACAGAGCTCCATGCCCCGTAAACCAATAGTCTGGTGGTTAGAGCACTTGTCTGGCATGTAGGAGATGTAGTTCAAGTTCTTGTGCTGCCATTCTCCCACATCTCAGGTGAGTGCCCTAATCATCAGACTGCTGGGATGGATTTCTTTAGTCTCTATTGTTGGACCTGTTCCACTTCATATAAATAATTAAATAGTAATTGGAGCTGATATGGAACTTGGGTCTACCTTATCCCAGTTGAGTGACATGCCCCTGGGCTACTGGAATCTCAATCTTTCTCTCTTCCCATACCCCCCCCCAATCTTGAGAAACCTTTCCCAACAAAAGTTTTACTGAAAGTCATACATTCATGTGAAAAGTTTTTGTTCTGATGAATAGTCATTTTCTACCCCCTCCACTCCCCTCAAAAAAAAATTGGTCAAATTCCCAGCCAAATCCATTTTTAATAATAATTCTTTAGCAAAAAGTTTGAGTAATGGCTTCTTTTAGAGACTTAAGCTTATCCTCAGGCGTTGCAGCTCAGTGGAACTATGCTGATTTACAGCAGCAGAGGATTTGTCTAGTAGGAGCAAGTTCATCCCTTGTGTCATTCTTTTGAGTGAGGAGATAAACCAGGGGTAGATTTGACTCATTTCACTTAGGTCCCCTGTTTATATTTTGTTCAGATACTTAAAGGCCTTTCATCCTTTCCATAATCATTACTTAATTAATCTCCACTTTCAGGAACTATTTTGAGAGAGTTTTGCATTGAGCTTTCCCAAGAATTAGCTGTTGGACAACAATATTAGAGTTAGAAATGCCACTGTGAGAAGTAGCAGATATATTCTTTGACTGTGAGTCACTCTCATGACTCAGAAAAAGGAGATTGTGTTAATAAATACTCCTAATGATTTTTTAGACCAAAGAATGCCTCTATCAGACTATACCAGCACCTGTTGTTTCATCTGACTCCTTCAACCCTGCTGGGTGGGCTGCTCAACAATTGTGTAAACCTATAAAATCCCACTTCAGTGAGTATTTCCCAGAAAATCTTTCTAACCTTTGAGGTAATTAGTACATCTTTTCTAAAAGATCCTGGTTTTATTTCTTCCTTTTCTCCCAAAATAAAAGAAATAAACGCAAAACTGAAATCACAGTAGGGTTTTGACATATATTAATAAACCTGCCCCAGGAAATTTAAGTCAAGATTGACAAATTGTCATAACTCATAGCATTGCTCTTTTTATTTGTTGTACTCTCTCTTTCAGACTATTTACCATTTTCTGCAGTTGAACTTTTCTTCTTTCAACCGTTCACACTACAGTTATGCTGCAAACAACTCTGGGGTTGTTGTTCACAGGATATTACTAAACATATGTTTCACTGTCAAGAGTGCTCCTGAGCATATGGATGACAGAAAACAATTGGATATAAAACACAGATGATTTTCTAGGTCTCAGAAGAGATGGTGATTATTTCTGTTCTTCTCTCTTGCTGATAGCTTTGGCATCTTTTCCGCATAGGGCATCCTGATTTCTTTGATATCTGGAACCAATGTGTCCCTTCAGAACTCTACTGTGGCAATGAAACTCTGTTAGCTGATTCATTTATAAACACAGTTTAAATATAGCACCTGCCAACATGTTTTAAATACATTATGGCCAGCCAGCATAGACAGTTGTAATTATTTCACTAACCATTTCCAGAACCTATTCTATACCAGCACTCAAGTGGATTTTGTTATTGTTTCTCATTCCCTCAAGACAAATGAGCAAATGGTTCAGTGTTTATTTGGTGAAACAATTTAAAACACCTGCCAGATTTCTAAATTATTTATTCTTGTGTTCTGTGGCATCAATAGCTCATGAGAGAGTGACACTGCTTTGAAAAAGAGAGCAAAGTTTTCTAGACAACAGTAACTTTAGTACATCCAATCTTCTTCTTCGAGTGCTTGCTCATATCCATTCCAATTAGGTGTGCGCGCGCCGCTTGCACGTTCATTGGAAGATTTTTACCCTAGCAGCACCCGGCGGGTCGGCTGGGTGCCCCCTGGCGTGGCGCCGCTATGGCACCGAATATATACCCCTGCCGACCTGTCTGTTCCTCAGTTCCTTCTTACCACCCGTATTGGTCGTTAGAACAGTGGAGCATGGCTTAGCTGATCTCCACTTCCCTAGCTCTTAACCCGTTCTTGTAATTATTGTGTATATAGTTTTTATAGTTATAGTTGTAGTTTATATCTTATTAGCCTTTGTTAACGTAGTTAGTGTATATACTTTAGAGGGTTGGGGATTAGCCCCTTCCCCTCTCCCGGTGCCCGGGCCCATGCCTGGTTCACCAGGCTTCAAACCATGCTCGGCCTGCCAGCGGTCGATGCCAACGGGAGACCCCCCACGACTCCTGCCTAAAGTGCCTGAGGGAATACCATCTCACTGATAAGTGCCAGATTTGCAAATCGTTTAAGCCGCGGACAAAAAAGGAGCGAGACTCTTGTCTTAAGCAGCTCCTAATGGAGGTGGCCCTCACTCCTCCAGCTTTGGCACTGAGTGCCGCACAGTCTGTGCCGGGGAGAAGTGCCTCGTCGGCACTGGAGAGCGCCGGCACCGCCAAGATACCCCGGCACCAGCCATCACCGGCATAGAAGACAGCCCGGCACTGCTCCCTCTCCCCGCGTGCCAAGAAGGTTAAAGCTCCTGCGGCTCCAATACTTACACCGCAGTCTGAGGTCTGAGCATCAACCAAAACCGCGTCGCCCAGCACCAACAACTGCCACGGCACCGGTGATCTCGGCACCGTTGATTCTGGCCATGCAAGAGACGTCGAGTCCGGTGCGCGACAGCTCCCCAGCATAAGCCTCGGTAGAGCTTCTCGTTCCCACTATGCCAGAGACCTTTTCGACGGCAAAGGGACTCATTGCTCTAACGGAGCCCACCCTGCCTCAACCCCCGGCACTGCCGGTGTGGGTTATTGCGTCAACGGGGAAGCCTGCCCTGGTCAGGCCACCTTCCATCGAAGCCGCAGACAGACACCTCTCAAGATCGAGATCTCGCCAGCGTTCCCGATCTCACCGCTGGTCCCGATCCAGGCGCCGCTCGCAGTCCCGGTTCCGATCCCCTTCTCAGTACCGATCGTACTCGCGGCACCGCTCAAGATCTCGCTCTCCGGACCGGTACTCCACACGGTGGTCCAGCTCCCGGCACCGTTCCCGCCGTAGCCGCTCTCACCATCGAGCTTCTTGATCCCGGTTGACCTCCTGGCACCGCGCTGGTCGCAGGTCCCGGTCACCCTCTCGGCACTGGTATGACTCCCGGTACCGCTCTCCAGTGCAGCACGATGCACGGTATCTTGCGCACAGGGCTCCTCCTCACGGACTCTCTGCTCCGCCATGGCCATCACGGCATGTCTGAGTCTTCAAGCGCTGATAGCGCTGTGTATGGGGATTCAGAACCGCAGAGCCGTGTCCTTCAGGAGGCCCAGGGCACGGAACAAGCGCCTCATTGGTCCTTCTGGATGCCTTGGGCATATCACCAGGCCCAAGGTAAACCCACGGTTACATCTCGTTCCACCCAGTCGGAACATCGTGCACCAGAGGCCACGGTTAGCCACCGTCTCCCAGCAGGTACAGACGTTTCGGCTCTGGCGCAGGACCCTCAGGCGTTCCCGGACCCTGATGTTCCTCAGGAACAGGAATCACTGCATGAGCCAGTTGTGCCAGGTCTGTCGTCCTCCTCTTCACCAGACAAGGCAGTAGCCGGTACATCAGCAGTGGGCCCGCCCCCGATTGACCTCCGAGCCCACCAGGACCTTCTCCGGCGAGTTGCTTTAAATATCAACCTGCAGGTGGAGGAGGTCCCGGAGGTGGAAGAACCGGTCATAGACATACTATCAGCAGATGCCTCAACTCGCGTGGCTCTGCCATTCATCCACTCTATCCAAGCCAAAGCAGACACTATTTGGCAGTCTCCGGCATCTATCCCTCCTACGGCTAGAGGCGTGGAAAGGAAATACATGGTACCCTCTAAAGGGTACGAATATCTATATACCCATCCTCCTCCATGCTCTCTGGTGGTTCAATCTGTGAATGAGAGAGAGTGCCACGACCAACAAGCCCCTGCCCTAAAATCACGGGAGGCTAGATGGATGGATCTATTGGGGCATAAGATCTACTCCGCCGGGGGCCGCAGTTGGTTAGCCACCTGCAGTTGGAGGCCAACCAACAGGCCCTGTTCAGCAGGTATAATTATAACACCTGGCAGTCAGTGGGTAAGTTTGCTGAACTGATCCCACAGGACTCCCATCCGGAATTCCAAGCCTTTCTGGAAGAAGGGAAGAAAGTAGCACAGACTTCCCTGCAGGCCTCACTCAACGCTGCTGATTCGGCGGCCAGAACCGTGGCCTCGGGGATGACTATGCGGAGAATATCATAGTTGCAAGTCTCGGGTCTACCCCCTGAACTGCAACACACTATTCAGGACCTTCCGTTTGAGGGCCAGGGCCTTTTCTCGGAGAAAACGGATCCTAGACTCCAGAGTCTCAAAGACAATTGCGTCATCATGCGTTCCCTCGGAATGCATACTCCGCAAACCCAACGGAGGTCCTTCCGGACCCAGCCTTAGCGCCCTTAACCCCCATCCAGGCCACGACAAGACTTTAGCAGGAGGTGTGGTCGCGGGAACTGCAGACGGCAATCGGGTTCCCAAGGGGGCCAGAATAACAGTCCTGCCAAACCATCAGCGGGACCAAAACCGAACTTTTGAAGGTGAGCCCGAGAGCAGAGCACCAGTCCTTCCCCAGGATCCTCTTCGGTTCTCCAACCGCCTTTCCTCCTTCCTCCCTGCGTGGGCCCAGTTAACCTCAGACGGTTGGGTCCTACACATGGTGGAATTTGGATACCACCTCCAATTTATTTCACACCCTCCCCGTCCCTCTTCAGGGACCCCTCTCACGAGCAAATCCTCTGGCAGGAGGTTTGTACGCTCCTCTCAATCGGAGCTATAGAGGAGGTGCTGGAGGAGCTCAGGGGCAAGGCATTTTACTCTAGATATTTCCTAATTCCCAAGACAAAAGGAGGTCTCCGACCCATCCTGGACCTACGCGGTCTCAACGTCTTTCTGAAGAAGTTGAAGTTCCGCATGGTGTCACTGGGGACCATCATCCCATCCCTGGATCCCGGAGACTGGTACGCTGCTCTCAACATGAAGGATGCATACTTTCACATCTCCATTTACCCTCTGCACAGATGGTACCTAAGCTTTATGGTGCACCATCAACACTTTCAATTTACGGTCCTTCCGTTTGGCCTCTCCACCGCCCCGCGCGTGTTCACAAAGTGTATGGCTGTAGTGGCTGCCTTCCTCCGTTGTCGACGCACACGCATCTTTCCTGACCTAGACGACTAGCTTATTCGCGGGACCTCCAAGGCCCAAGTCTCTAGGCATGTTGCCATCATCACGGACCTATTCGAAAAATTGGGCCTGATGATCAATATAGACAAGTCCACTCTAGTGCCCACTCAAAGTATAGAATTCATTGGAGCCGTTCTAAATTCCACACTCGCAACAGCCTGCCTTCCGCTACCCCGATTTCGGGCAATAGTCGCAGCCATAGAAACCCTTCAAACTTTCCCGACGACCTCGGCCCGTACCTGCCTCAGCCTTCTTGGCCATATGGCTGCCTGCATTTTTGTAACCAAGCATGCCAAACTCCGCCTGCATCCCCTTCAAGTCTGGCTGGCCTCAATTTACCACCCAGGCAGGGACTCCATAGATATGGTCGTCACCGTTCCTCAAAGTGTCTTAGGCTCCCTCAGCTGGTGGTTAACACCTTCTCTGGCGTGTGCAGGCATGCCATTCCATTCGAGACAACCCTCAGTATCCCTAACGACGGATGCGTCGTCTCTTGGCTTGGGGGCACACCTAGGCCATCGTCGCACGCAAGGCCTCTGGTCAGCCCAAGAGCTGGCATTGCACATAAACATTTGGGACCTGAGAGCAGTCCGCCTGGCCTGCCAGACTTTCCAACATCATCTGCAGGGCCGTTGTGTTCTAGTGCTCACGCACAGCACAACCGCAATGCACTACATAAACAAGCAGGGAGGGACTCGATCTTCCCCCCTTCGTCAGGAGGCGATCCAACTGTGGGAATTTTGTATAGCCCACTCTATAGACCTGGTAGTGTCCTTCCTCCCAGGAGTCCGGAACACACTGCAGACCATCTCAGCAGATCCTTTCTCGCCCACGAGTGGTCACTTCCCCTGGACGTGGTTCATTCCATCTTCCAGAAGTGGGGCTTTCCCCACATAGACCTCTTCGCTTCCTGCAACAACCGGAAGTGTCAGAGGTTCTGCTCCTTTCAGGGTCTCGCCCTGGTCTCAATATCGGACGCCTTCCTAATATTTTGGAGCAAACTACCTGCTTTACGCCTTTCCACCCTTCCCGATGGTGCACAGGGTTCTCGTAAAGCTTCGCAGGGACAGGGCTTGACTGATTCTGATCGCCCCTGCATGGCCCCGGCAACACTGGTACACCACGTTGCTGGACCACTCGATAGCCAACCCGATCCCCCTGCCCCTCCATCAGGACCTGATAACGCAGGACCATGGCAGGCTTCTCCATCCACACCTGCATTCCCTCCATCTAACGGCGTGGCTCCTGCTTGGTTAACCCAATCGGAGTTAAGCTGCTCTGCCTGGTGCAAGAGATACTCCTGGGTAGCAGGAAAACTTCTACTCGGTCTACTTACTTAGCCAAGTGGAAACAGTTCTCTTGCTGGTGTCAAGCACGGAATGTCGCACCTATGGAGGTTCCCATCCCCACTATTTTGGATTACCTCTGGCATCTCAAACAACAGGGCCTCGCGATCTCATCTTTGCGAGTACACTTAGCGGCTATCTCTACTTTCCACCTCGGGGAAGGCGCTTACTCCGTTTTCTCCCACCCTATGGTCTTGAGGTTCCTCAAGGGGCTGGAGCGTCTTTTTCCCCTGGTGCGATGCCCCGCCCCTTCCTGCGACCTCAACTTAGTTTTGACGAGGCTTACGGCCCCCCTGTTTGAGCCATTGGCAATCTGCTTACTCCTATACTTATCGTGGAAAACAGCCTTCCTTGCAGCCAGTACATCGGCTAGGAGAGTCTCTGAACTTCGGGCTCTGATGGTGGACCCACCATACTCGGTATTCCACAAGGACAAGGTGCAGCTACGCCCACATCCGGCGTTCCTCCCTAAAGTAGTCTCGGTCTTTCATCTCAACCAGGACATATTCCTTCCAGTCTTCTTCCCCAAACCCCATACATCACGTAGGGAGCATCAGTTGCATTCGCTGGACGTCCGTAGGGCACTTGCCTTCTATATTGACCGTACGAGGACCTTCCGCAAAATGCCCCAACTCTCTGTTGCAGTGGCAGACCGGATGAAAGGCCAGCCTGTCTCTTCCCAGAGGATTTTGTCCTGGGTAACAGTGTGCATCCGGGCTTGCTATGATTTAGCTCATGCCTCTCTGGGCCACGTTACTGCACATTCGACCAGGGCCCGGGCCTCGTCAGCCGCCTTCTTAGCTCGAGTACCTATTCAGGAGATATGTCGAGCAGTTACATGGTCTTCAGTGCACACCTTTACTTCCCATTATGCCCTGGTCCAGGAATCCAGAGACGATGCAGCCTTTGGCTTGGCAGTTTTACATTCTGCCACATCTCACTCCGGCCCCACAGTCTAGGTAAGGCTTGGGAATCACCTAATTGGAATGGATATGAGCAAGAACTCGAAGAAGAAAAGACGGTTACTCACCGTTGTAACTGTTGTTCTTTGAGATGTGTTGCTCATATCCATTCCAAAACCCGCCCTCCTTCCCCACTGTCGGAGTAGCCGGCAAGAAGGAACTGAGGAGTGGATGGGTCAGCAGGGGTATATATTCCGTGCCATGGGGCGCCACGCTAGGGGGCACCCAGCCGACCCGCCGGGTATTGCTAGGGTAAAAATCTTCTGATGAACATGCACGCAGCATGCGCACACCTAATTGGAATGGATATGAGCAACACATCTCGAAGAACAACAGTTACAATGGTGAGTAACCGTCTTTTCATTTTCTCTTCATTGCCTTGCCTAATCCTATTAAAAATATTTGTGGAGTATCTTCGGAATGAGAACACTACAGCATTTTCCCCTTCTTCTAGGGTTGGTGATGGAATCCATATGGTCTTTACTTCTGTGAGTCTTGGTGACTAGAGGATTTGCTATCTTTCTCTACAGCAGGGGTTGGCAACCTTTGGCATGCGGCTTGCCAGAGTAAGCACCTTGGCAGGCCAGGTCAGTTTGTTTACTTGCCGCGTCCACAGGTTTGGCCGATCGCGACTCCCACTGGCCGCGGTTTGCTGTTCCAGGTGAATGGGGGCTGAGGGAAATGGAGGCCAGCACCTCTCTCAGCCTGCGCCACTTCCCACAGCTAAGTGGAAGGTTCTATTTTTGGCTCAGTTTAGGTGGAGTTACCATAGTGCTTAGTGCCTCTTGGTGTGCAATGGGCATACATGAATATGAAGGTGTGAATATGCTGTATAGTTATAGCTGAGTCTAAGGTTGTCTCTCTCACCAATAGAAGCTGGTCCAATAAAATATATTATCTCACTCACTTTGTCTCGAGGTATGAATATATATTTGATATATTCTTAGATTTGGGATGGATCAGTGAAATTTTTGACAAGTGGGTTGAGTGTTTTAATATGTGAAGTGTGTGTGTGCATATATATTGTCGGAGAAAAACATAGTTCTCACTCTCTGGTTGGGTGCCGCAAAGTCAGATACTTTATTTCTCAAGCAATTGCATAGAGGGAGAGGGTGTGCTAGGACACAGGGTTTCCTCCTCCTAGCCAGGGCTCTCTACAGGTAAACAATTACAGCAAGCATTTATACCTTTTGTTACAAACAATAATAAGCAACAGATGCTTTTTGTTTATATCTGATTTTTCTCACTTCTATTTAGACTACAGTCTACATTCCATATCTAACACAAGGTCGCAACAACTTCTCACACAGTTTTTTCCCATTCACCTCACAAAATCCTTGCTTCTACAAATCTCGAGTTATTAGGGTTACAGGTAGCCCGACTCTTGCATGCATTGAAATCCCCTTCAAATCCCTGTCAGTTCTTGCTCTACTTCCACAATATGTATATATATATAAAGTGTGTGTGTGTGTAATATGCATTATATTAGGTATATGCACACATAATATAATGTATAGCTTTTATCTAAAATTTTTATCTTCTATATGTTGAACAGTTTTTTTTTCTCATTAAAAGGAGACCTGAAATGGCTCCACATGCCAACATTTATCAACTTCAGCTGTATTTAAGTTTTCTTTGTAGACTTTGAAATACAGCATTTTAATGTCTAATAAACTAAGAAAGGAAATTAGGTAATTCTTTAAATATGCAGCCTTATGAGATTATTTTCAAACTGACCTTTTACCAGCTCCCTAATTGAAATGGTATTATTTTGAAGCTTCCTGTGGCTTTTTTTCATTATAGAAAAATGAAAGCACATACTATACTAAAAGCCTCTCATGGCCCTTTTATGTTTTAAATACAAATAATTGTGTTTTGTGTGATTGTAACCAAATGAAGTTCCAATCCTGCAGCCCTTACTTGCATGAGTGGTCCCTCTGAGGTAAGCTAGATCTCGTCATAATATGTTTTGACTCTCTACATTATGAACAGTGTCAGTTTTGCTAACATAATTAAGATTGAGTTGAAATTTCCACCTAAAACAGGGATGGGACTGCTAGATCTGAAAAAAAAACAAAAAACAGTGTATGCTTGACAAATATATGGTGCTTACTCTTTGAATATAAAATGAATTTTCTGAAATTTCACAAGTAACTTTGTGAATTAGTTTACAAGTTGAAATTAATTAAAATGGCTCTCTTAAGAAATTTAGTACCCTGTCAGTTGTGGGGCTTTGTTTTGTGTTGTGTCATAAATGATCTTAGTAATGCAATCATTCAGACTCTTCCATCTTCCCATATAGTGAAAACTCACTTAAATCTTATATATAAATTACATTTGAAGAAATTTATTTTTAGGAGTAATGATCAGAGTCAGGCCCTAAGATATGCCATAAGTGATAGAAAAAGCTTTCTTTATAAATAGGTTTCAAGAAGCAATTACTAATAACACATGTAGAACAACGGCTAACCATAAGTTGAGGAATGATGACATTGTACTTACCGGTGTGGACATTTCATCAATATTATTAAAAATGTGAGATTTTAATAGTTGGATAAAAAAATTCTAAGGAAAAAAAAATCAGGTTTGGGTGAAATATTTCTGTTTTCAGAACAGAACCAGGTGGGCAGACAATACCAAAAATGGAAACGTTCAAGTAATTGGGTTCCAGAATCCAGGGAAAGGAGGACAAAATTGGGGTTAGGATTGTAAATGCCTGGTTCAAATGGAGAGAGAGACTATATGGTGCTGGATGTTCAGCAACGAAGAAGAAACATGAGCAGAATACCTATTCCACAGAAATGTGAACATTGAGATGGATGAGTAGCGTAAGCAAGAAAGACCACATGAGGAATGTGTATGTTAGACACATGCTTAAGGTAACACCCATAAATAAGAAAAGGAAGATCTGCTCATGTATGGCACAGTCCTGACTATTATGCATGTAAGAGAGTCCAACAGATGAAAACCGAAGGAAAAAGACAGGGAGACCAACCCAAGAAGAACTGATGGGATGTCATAAAAGAAGAAATGTTAGCATGTGTTGTGATAGAGGATATGGCATTAGATAGAGCACATGGGAGGGGGAGAACTCATACAGCAGGCCCCATTTGATGGGACTGACACAAGGCAGAAGATGTCTATTTTCAAGTATCTTGATTTTTTGGATGAAAAATCAAAAATTTCCATGAAAAGCAGACACATCATGAAAAATTAATATAATTGAAAACCTAATTTTCTAATGAAAAATAGTTTCAGCAAAAATTTCTGACGAGTCCTATGATAATACCTCCCCACCCCACACACACATACTACTTTTAGATAATACAAATTTCCTGGTCTTTTTGTTTATGTTGGGCATGGCCGGATTGCTTGGCAGAAATCTTGTTTTAGATCTTCCCATTTAAAAATAATAGAGAAAAAGACTTTTACATACATATTGAAAGGTGTGTATTACTGTCCCACTATACTTAAAGCAACATTTCATTCAGGTTCCAGGGCTCGATAAATCACATTGCAGCAACCCAAGTGGAACATGGGTGGGACTTCAGCAACTGATGAGGGCTCGGGAAAGATTTCCTTGTTGGAACCACAGCACTATACAGATGGGGTAGAGTCTTACCCAGGAATGGGCAAAGAGATAATTATTGTGCCTGGAATGCAAGTGAAATGTGGATGGAGCTTTGGAAATTTTCCCATGGCTCAGAGAAAGGAGGGGAGAATGCTACTTTGTGAACTGCATACATCCAAGCAAGTGGGATGAATGCATCAGTTAGTTTAGAGAATAATGACCTAAATCAGATTGATTATTTTTATTTCACTGGTTCAAAGGTTTAAGAATCATATTCTATGATAAATGTTACAAAAGACTGAATACATACTGTGCATCATAATCAATTATCTTTGAAAGGCAGCAGGAGGTGCTCCAGGTGGATGATGAAATATCTGTAAAACTAAAATAAGCAAGCACGGATCAACACACACTCTTGTCATAACTGTTTGCTATTAGTTTATTTTTGCAATCTCTATAAAGCTGATATCATACTGTATGTCCTGCCATATGCTGCTGCAATCTCTTACCTCTCTTGCTTTACTATTCTTCTAAATGGTGGGAGAGATGTAAGTTGCAAGAAGTACTTTACAAGATGAGGTTTATAGAGATTGAAAAATAAAATTGATACACTAAGAGTGAGTGGGCTTTATAGCACTCTCTGAATAAGGAAAACTTTTCTAATCTATTTTGCATATTTATCAATTTTGTTGCTTACTGTGAACTTTTCCCAGTTCTTAAACAACATTCTACACTTCCTGATAATGGCAGAGTTTGAAAAGAATCTCTTAAAATCCTAGAATGAATTGAAAAAAAATATATAAAAACTATACTTAATATTAGACTGTGTGCCATTAGAAATACTTTTGCTCTTACCAATTCATTCAAACACTTTTAATCTACAGCTTAAATACAAATAAAATACAGTATTTCTGAGGAAAAAAATGCTTTTCTTTCCATTCCTTGCCTCTGTATCTGTGTGCATTTGTCATTGCAACAATTGTTTGATGCACATATAATGTATCTGACCAAAATCACAAAAAACAAGAAAATGATAATAAGCCACCTAACAGTTTGCCACCCACAGGCACAGACCTTACCACTGTCATAACTACTGAGCACCACAGACATGCACTGCAACTTTTACTTTGGCTACACAGAGTTCCTGTCTGTATTATCCATTGGGCATTGTGGATATTTTTGCCAACAAGTTTATGATGATGTGCTTTGCTTGTCTATTTCTATGGATTGTGGGAGGCATTTCTGAGCTGAACAAGCTTGTGAGATGAAATCAGTTGTCATTTAATTTTCTTATGGTTACCTATAATTGCTATGAAAATTAAGTGACAAAGAGTCCTGTGGCACCTTATAGACCAGGGGTTCTCACACTGGGTGTCGGGACCCCTCAGGGGGTGGTGAGGCTATTACATGGGGGGTCATGAACTGTCAGCCTCCAACCCAAACCTTACTTTGCCTTCAGCATTTATAAAGGTGTTAAATATATAAAAAGTGTTTTTAATATATAAGGGGAGTTCCACTCAGAGGCTTGCTATGTGAAAGGGGTCACCAGTACAAAAGTCTGAGAACCCGTTATAGACTAACAGACGTATTGGAGCATAAGCTTTCGTGGGTGAATACCACTTGTTGCTGACGAAGTGGGTATTCACCCATGAAGGCTTATGCTCCAATACATCTGTTAGTCTATAAGGTGCCACAGGACACTTTGTGGCTTTTTACAGATCCAGACTAACATGGCTACCCCTCTGATATATGAAAATTAAGAATATTATTCCTCCTGATATCTTTATTGGTGGTACATTTTTCCTGTCAGCTCCATCAAAAATCTTCGTGTGCTCTTGGTTTAGAAATTGAATTAGATGACTCACATTCAGCATGCTATCCTGTTATTGGGTTAGGAATTTGACTGCTTTTTTTTACGCAGATGCAAGGTGCTGGGTCATGCTTTATCAGGTTAAGATGTGACTACTGTTAAAAATTTAAAAAATGCCTAAATTTCCAAAACTCCCACTTGGGGCTTAGGCTGCTAAGAAACAGATGTTCAAAGGTCTTTAGTTAGCTAAAAATGCAGATAGACCTCTAAGTTCCATTGGTTATTAATGGGAGTTAGGCACCTAACCTGTTTACATGCTCTTGAAAATCCAACTTAGGCTCCTCAATTACTTAGGTATCTTTGAAATTTTTACCCTGAACCTTGCACTACTCTGCTCTGACAGGCAAGGCTCTGTCTATGTTATTCACTCCAAATTTCAGGGTGCAGAGGCTGGCATCCCCTACATGAGCAGTTTACTAAAATGCCCTTTGTGTTTGTGTCAGTCAGTCTCTCAGTCTGACATTAAGATGATCCAAATATCAGTCTTAATCGTTACTTACCAATAATCTGAAAAACGACATATATTTGAAACAATTGTTTCATAGGTAAGACTCTGTTGTCAAACAAACACAACTGATACCAAAAACCTACTTCGTGTTTCAAAAATAAATAAATACATAAATAAAAGCATCATGTCACAGAAGTTGTGAGCAGTACCATGAACTGAGCTGGGGTGTTTTGAAAACTAATATATAACTGGAAACACAATATTACTCAGAGAAGATTTCACTTTATGGGGATTTGAGTGAAATATACAATGTGTCACTTGTCTAGAATCCACAGTCTCTTTTTTTCCCCCTTGACTTAGTGATGTGAGATCAAGGAGAGACAAGATACAAGATTTCCTAAAAGAAGCATTCACTGTGCATCATCTTTTCTGGTTGTGAAAATCCCCCTAATTGAGTAACAGAGAAGTAATGATTTTCATTGGCTTTTCCCAAATAACCTGCTTTTTTATCTTCTTAACATAGTTCTATTCAGGGATATCTCCTGGAAGCACACTATTGGGGTCCTGTGGTTGTTTCAAGTCCTCTAGGTCAAAGTTATTAGTCGGACATACAAATTATGCATGATTTGTGATTTTTTTTTATTTCACTGCATTATATAAAATGCATTCTTCATGATTCAAATTATTTGTCATTTTGCCATTTGAGAAGGCTGATTGGAATACGAAGTAGGCTTGTCTCACAATCTGCATTTATTTCTTAAAATGACTGCTTTGAAGCTGCCAGTTACAATACTAAGAATTGGCTTACTTTGCTCTCCGATTGCTAGCTTGCAAGATGATTTAATAACAACCCTCCTCCCCCAAATAAACTGCCTCTAAGGGAACTTCAGTGTCCATATATAGATAATGAGTAAGTATTACTTGCTTTCTAGTTCCTGTTCTGTCAGGAAAGAAAATTGAATATCTTAATTTAAGGTAACATGTGAATGAAACACAAATGGTCTTATAAACAAACAAACCAACCAGAACAATGAATGCCTTATAGTAGGTGGTCAGTCTCCAGAAGTTTTTGAAGGAAGTATTTCTGTGTTCAATAAGATCAATGTAGCAGGATAAATAAAGATTAGTAAAGTATCAGAGGGGTAGCCGTGTTAGTCTGGATCTGTAAAAGCAGCAGAGAATCCTGTGGCACCTTATAGACTAACAGACGTTCTGGAGCGTGAGCTTTCGTGGGTGGATACCCACTTCAAAGTGGGTATTCACCCACGAAAGCTCACGCTCCAAAACGTCTGTTAGTCTATAAGGTGCCACAGGATTCTCTGCTGCTTTTAAAGATTAGTAATATTCACATGACTAAAGCTTTTCCTGGGAACTTTGTATTTTTTATCATTTTAAATGTTGGACCTAGAGAAGGATATTCCTGTTAGTGCATAATCCTCACACTTAATACATTATGACTCATGTTTACATTGTAAACCTCTTAGGGATGGGGCTGTCTCATCATATTTCGCTGCCCAGCACATATCAGTTCCACCATGTTGGTAAGTATTGTTATTCTTGTTTTACATATGGGTAAACTGAGGTATGGAGGAGGGGACAAGTAAGGTATCCAAGGTCATATAAAAATGTGTGGTGGTTATAGCCCCATCTCCAGAGGAGCCATCTTGGTATATGTTTTAAGCAGGGGAATAATCATGTGACCCGACCCGTGGACTGAATCTGACCTTCCTGATGTTTCATTTAAGTAAAAAATAAGGTATTAATACTTATGGTTGCAGGGAGCCTTCCAAATGTGAACAGAATGTAACCAATGCAATATTGTCTTGCTGAGTCTGTAGGCAGCCAGAAAGAGTGAACCTGAGAGCTGTGAACCCGCCCACATTGCCCCTTAATCTCACTGCAGTGGTGTTAACTCATGTGACTGGAATTGAAAATAAAATGCAGTTCCTCACGACTGCTCCATTGTGCCAGACCCTTACAGAAAAAGGAAGGGGAGAGAAGTGGAACAGCCAACCTACAAAGTTTAAGTTTTAGCCCCTCTATGTGACCAAAGATGCACAGTCAGCTTCCTCCTAAATCATGTAAGATTTCCATTGCAGATGGCACGCCACATAAAGCCTAACCCAAAGACTGTTGACATTCATGGGAGTCTTTCCACTAACTTCAATGGGCTTTGAATAGAAGCCTGTCAGTAAGCCATGGGACAGGCATTTAGTTTGAGCAAGCTTTGTAGTTGCCCTCAAACCAGTGAAGAGATTATCGATGTGTTTAGCATAAAGTAGAATATGAGTGAATGTTGTGTATTATAGCCCTGATTCCTTATGGCAGTTCAGCGCATGCCTAACTTTAAGCACGTGAATAATCCTGTTGAAGTCAATTGGATTGTTCACCTGCCTAAATGTAGTACCCTAAGTGCCTTTATTACTTGACACCTAAATGACTAATACATACTGCACCGTGTGGTCTATGTAGTAACTATAATAATAAAATAGTAATGAAAATATTGTAATTCAGTAATGTCTAAATGAATGGTATTGAATACAGTATTCCATGTCAATTGATGAATATTCTAGACCATATCCAGTTTATGTTAGACAAGTAAAAGAAGAGTGTTTTTACTGAGAGCTAATGTTGCCACATAATTCAGTTTACACTTTTTCCTCATTGTTTTAAAGTCCAAGTATGGAAAGTCTTAACCAAGATCATTTTCTGGTTTAAAGCGTACATCCCAGAGTTTAATGATCATATCTTGCAACTGGCTATAGATTGTGTGGCACATGCCATCTTGTGGATACTGCAGGTACTTAGCAACCAGAAATAGGTGCTAGAAAAGGTCATAGGGTGTGTCTCCACTGCAAAGAAAAACCCAGGGCACTGAGTCTCAGAGTCTGAGTCAACTGACTTGGGCTCATGCTGCAATGACAAAAATGACAGTATAGTCGCTCCCGCTTGGGCTGGAGCCTGGGCTCTGACACCTAGTGACAGGAGAGGTCTTGGAGCCCAGGTTCCAGCTGAGAAGGAGCATCTATGTTGCTCTTTTTAGACCTGCTGCCCTACCTCTATGAGCCTGCATCAGTTGACCAAGGCTCTGAGGCTCAGCTGCAAGTTTTTCTTTGCAGTGCAGGCATACCAGTGGAGACTGATGGAGTTTAGCAGTTTTCTGCTTTAGATATTCACTCTGGTTTTGTACATAATCTTGTTTATGTAGTTGCTAAAACCATTTCACTGAAACCTAAGACTTCTTTCTTCCTCAAATAATACAGGTTTGTTCATATGCAAGGCAAGGAAATGACAAGACATCTGAAAATTGGAAAACAAATCCCTTATTTTGGAAATAATTCCTGTTGCCAAACTGCTGAATTGACAGATTAATACATTTTAAACAGTTATTTTATATATTTAAATTAACCTGAGACAATTAGGGTTAATATGCGTGTGTACCAATGTATGTGTTTGTGTGCACACACAAGCACGGACTGTAAATCAGTCAGAACCCACTCCCTCCAAAAACAAACAAACAAAACACTGTGTTTTTATAGCCACAAGAAAAAGCAATAGAATATTGATTTTTTTTCTCCTCGAAAATCAGAAATTCCATTCTTAGCCATAAGTAGCTGGTAGTTTACCATTGAAGAGAGATTTTCTTCTATGAACTTATCAAAGGTTGATTTCTGTTATATCAGGATGAGTTAATAAAACCCTTACAAACAGTTGTAAGTATGTGGTTGCTACCACCATCTCAAATCGATTAAAGTGACTTTAAATTACATTATTTAAACTAGTCATATAAAACATTCTATAAACGTATTCACAATATATTATAAGTTATCTATGAAACTAATTTATTCACTGTGTTAGAAAATGCTCAATAACCATTATGGAACTACACTGCTGTGGATAATGAGAATGCAAAAAAACACCCAAACAACCGTACCAGAGACAAACACAAAACAAGCAGTTCCCTCAGTTTGATTTACTGCATCAGGGCCACTTACTTCACACCTGCCACACTCAATAAGATCAATGCTAGTGAAAATGACATTTGTGAGAAGTGTAATGTTGCTAGCGGGTAGTTTATGCATATGATTTGAAATTATATCAAATGTTTACCTTCGGAGAGCAGAGTCGTGAAGTCATTTCACATTGAAATCTATAGCAAATAAAGCCTTTGAGCAAGATATGCTGCATACAGGCAGTAGGGACTGCACTTGAGATATTAATTCTAAGTTTTATTAGAGTGGTTTATGCCAGAACTGAAATTATGAAGAAATGTAAAAGGGATGAGAGTGGAAAGCAAAGATGAAGAGCAAAAAACTATTAAATGCTTTACAATTTAGTCCAATGATGTCAAATTCTCTCCCTAGCTGTGTACCCCACATTTTTACACAACATCCACTACTTCATCTAGAAAAAACCTTTGAAAACATGCCTTTTGGGTAATCAGATCTGGGCACTAGGAGACCAAGGCAGATGGAGATTGAATTCCAAAGTCAGGGACCCCAATTAGAATACAATCTGCTACCAACCCTCTTTCACTTAATCCAAGAGACTACTCACTTGAGAATTTTGGTTGATCACAGATGCCACGGAATCATACTGGGAGACAGTTGAGCTCTAGACGGGTCCATTTAGGGCTTGAGATCAAATCAAGAACTTTAGCCTTTACTCAGAAATCAACTGGCAGCCAGAGCATATTTGAGCACACTGTAGTATTGAATAGCCTCAGACAAGTCCAGAAAGATATGGATCAATATTTTCAAATATGTGTGCCTACATTTAGACTTCTAAATCCACATTTTTCTCAGAATATATTTTCTGGAACTTTTAAGATCATCATTATTTACATAGCACTCCAAGGCCACGTCTACACTACCATTCTTGTCGGTATAACATATGTCACTTAGAAGTGTGAAATAAAACATCCCTGAGCAACATAAGTTATACCAACAGAACCGCTGGTGTGGACAGCACTAAGACACAGGAGAGCTACTCCCACCGACATACCTACTGCTGCTCGTGGATATGGTTTTACTTTGTTGACAGGAGAGCTCTCCTTCTGCAGGTATAGAGCTGCTACACAAGCAGTCTTACAGCAGCACAGCTACATTGGTAGAGCTGTGCCATTGTAAGCATGCTAGTGTAGACATGGCCTAAGTGGCCATGGCTCTTTAAAACAGTTAGAATATGTCAGATAAAAGAATGAAATCTGTGCCTCAGAGAGTTCCTACGTAATACCACAAGCTCTTAAAGACTGAGCAGGTTCAATACAGAAAAGGAAGTAGCTTTCATTACAGCCAGAATACTTCATGTAACAGGCTTTGAAGGGAATAAGGGAAGGAAGGCTTATTTTATTTCACAGGCAGTTCCAAGGTAAGACCTAGATCCTGGCCAGCCTTTGCTAGGGAGTCTAAAGAGGGGCAAGAGGAAAACAATGTTTTTCTTTCCTTGTACATACCTGCTGTTCAAGAGCAAGGCATAATCACAGTCCTTATGTTTTCTGGTTACAGAAATCCCCTAAAAAGAACAAGGAAGGGCTGGGCAGAGGCTAGGTCATAATCTTTCCCCCTTTGTATGATCCAAGGCCTGTTCAAATGCTCATTTAGTGTCATTAGGAGTCTACTGACTTCAAGAACCAGTTGAGCTGTCCAGGTTCACGGTGGGGACAGCCTATTGCACTGATCAAAGGGATGGCGCATTATGCACACTCAGGGTACGTCTACACTACCTGCTGGATTGGGGGTAGCAATTGATCTGTTGGGGATAGATTTATCACGTGTAGTGTAGACGCGATAAATCGATGCCCGATCACTCTCCCGTCAACTGCTGAACTCCAGCTCAGCAAGAGGCGGAAGCAAAGTCGATGGGGGAGCTGCAGCGTGCTGTGAGGATGTGAAGTAAGTAATTTTAATTCAATCTAAGATATGTCGACTTCAGCTATGCTATTCTCGTTGCAGAAGTTGCATATCTTAGATCGATCTCCCTCTCCCCACCCAGTGTAGACCAGGCCTCACTCTCAGTGCCTGGGAATTCTGAGGGCAACTGTGCCTTTGTTTTCAAATCTGAAATTCATAAGCAAAATTCACAGCTAGACGCTCCCATCAACTGAAATTTGGAACTATGGTTTATGTAACATGCAGCTTTGCTTATATTAAACAGCAGAGAGTAAAGAGAACTAAAACTCTTAGATCTACAGATATGCAAGAGCAGGAAAAAATCACTTATTTCTCCTGTACGTAGGTGTGTATTAGTCCACTGGAGCTCACAAAGGCACTCCTGAGAGAAAGGTTTAATATACCATAAAAAAAATGTCCTTGACAGAGAGGATTTCTAAAATAAGATGTTAATTCCATTTTTAATTAAATGGCTTAATGTCTAACTACCTTTTAAAATTCATGCAGTACAAATTAAGTAGTTAATGTTATGACAAAGTGACCTGCCACCCATCACTGAGCAAAAACTTGCAATGATATCTGACTAGTTCAGAAAACAAGCAGCTTTGTCTGAATGTAAAACATTGTGCCAAAAAAGAGGAAAGGCATAAAGAATATGCAAAGGTTATAGTTAAACAACATTCAATACAATTACATTATCATTAAATCAGATGATTCAGACCAGGTGATCTATACTGGGAAAGTTCTGTTTTGGGGGAAAACTCATGAAAGAACTCTCATTATTTTCTCATATTATTATTTAATATTGCGGTAGTTCCTAGAGGCTGCATCCAGATCAGGGCCTCACTATGTGAGGCACTGCACAAATTGGACAATTAAGAAGGTTGATAACAAGATTTATCAAGAAACTCTGTTTAAGTACCTTTATGCTGAAGGCAGACATCCTCAAACGAGAACACTCTCCCTGGGGAAAACATGACGTGGTACATGATGCGTTGTGTTTGCAATATGGAACTGCTTGTTTTTAATGTTGCTGGGTTTGTTGCATGTTTTGCACTTGCATGCTTTCCCTGTCTGTAAATGTATTACTGTTCACACTGTTTTATGACATTCCTTGTGAGGGAACTTTGGCTGGGTCACTGATCAGCCTTCTTCTTCACAGGTAGAGGATAAACAATAGTATGATCCTAATAATGCATTTTTAAGTTCCGACATCGCAGACTACCAAAGCTGGAAAGGGCTGACAGCACACCTTGGAAATCTAGAATTCAACACTTTCCAGTGGTGGATATCATTACATTCTATCCCTGATGGTTCACAAGATGTAATACCTTGAAATGATCACCAGATCCTTAATGCAGGAGAAATAACACGATCATCAAGTCATTTATGAAACAGGATGCTTTCAGCTATTTGCCTTCTCTTCTCTCTCTTTACAGCTGGATCCTGCATTACTGATGTCCATGGGAGTTTGGTTGCTGATTTGAATGAGGAAAGGATCAGGTCCTTAGTTTCTGAAACAAGCATAGCTCCGAGTTTTCTCAACTGAAGTACATACAAGGCTGGCACATTTCTGTTAGGTCTGAACCTTAAAAATGTCTGTAATTTTTAAGCTTCTGTAGTGTAATAAATACTACATTTATTCACAAAATAATAGATTTTTGTGGAGAAACCCATCTCAGAAAACAAGAAAGGATTTGGAGATGACCTCATTTAAACATGAGGCAGGACAGTACAGGATGTACATAAATTGCTGTATTAAGTAAAGAAACTCAATTAAAAAACCACCGTGCAATCACAGATGAGGTTGTTTTTTTTTAATAGGAAACAGGCAGCTTTAAGAGCTGAGATCATATCCTACCTACAGAAAACATTTGCAGCTCCAGTATCATACTATGCAAAGGAAAGCTTCAATGTGTATTTGTATATACATTGTAAGAGGTTAATAGGGGATTTCTGTAATAATTTTTTGGGGAAAATACATAGATCAGTAATAGGAGCATATGAGAATAGATTCACTATGGTTAGTCACATTTTATAAAACCCCTTTCCCAAGCGTTTTGCAACTAGGTTGTATATATATAGTTACAAAATCTCTCCTGTCTGAAACTCAACATACAAGCTCTTAGCCTAAGGAGCATATTTAGTAAGTTATGCAGCTATGAAAAAAAAAAAGAACTTAAACTGGTAAAGATTGTTGTTGTTGCTCAATAACTTTCATCCAACATCAGTTGACAAATAGCTTAGTCTAATCGCTTGTGGAACTTGCAGGGAGGACAGGAGGCGGAAATTATGTTTAACTGAGCATAGTCACAGTAACTCTTGACATTTATTTTTATTATACAAATTCTAAATGCATTCTCTCCTGAAGCATTGTGCAATTACATTCTATAAGGTAATTCAGAAGCTGTTGTTAAAAGTGTATATAACATATAAACTGCAGATAAACCAACTTTTTCAGAAGCCAGCTAGTGGAATGAACAATTATTGTTTTTAGAAGAGAAGCTGGGCATAATCCAGCCTGAAACGTATCACTAGTTTAATAATACAATAATAAAAGGGGAAATATTGCCATAAATGTGCAGTACCCATCTGAGAACATGAATGTGTAACAAGCATCAAAGTTCTTTATGAATTATGTGCTTGTTCTAGGATGCTTTCATGTCAACTATCATCCTTATTGTAGTATTAGTATTCTATATTGCTATCTATCACCTTCATAGTGTTGATCATTCAGTGCTCATGCTTTCCTTTAGGTAGTAGCTGGAATGTAATTTTTTTTAACCCTCACCCATACAGAGGTCTGTATTTAAAGACTAATTAACTAAACTATACAGTACTCCTTTTCTTGCTAGAATCTATTGATGTAATCAGACCCAGGTAGTGGGCTATTTTAAGTAAATTTTGTGTGATTCCATATAGCTCAGAAATGCCATACCTTTATCATTTGAAATTTTGCAGGTTGACTGTCCTTACTCAGAAAAAGGACATTTCATTTTCATGTGCCCCACCCTTCTTGAGTTGCACTGTGCACCTCCGCTGCTAGTTGTTAAAACTGGCTGGATCTGGCCTAAAGTTTCTGTTTTAATTCTGAATTTCCTGGTTTGTGTTGATTTCAGATGGATCCTTTGGCTCCAGCCAGGTCTCAGGTGCACATAATGCATATCATGAACAATCAGTTCCTAGGAATGTGTAGGAAGGCATGGCAATTCTTTGTTTATAAGATAATAATTAGCAGCAGCATATCTGAGAGCTGGATTAAGTCCTCTTTGTTATTTTTTACAATAACTATTGCTACAGTGTTGATCTGTGAAAACAGAAAGAATTAATAGCAAAAGCCAAATTACATTCCCTGTAAGAACCCCAAGAAAACATTGGTTCTGGAAAAGTCATTTTATTTATTAACTATATAGCAATAATAAAATTATCAGCTATGAATGGTTGCAAGTTTTTATGCATACTCCCCCTCCTTACCTGGACATTTTTATTACATTTTGTAAGAACCACAGTGAGAATAATAAAATCCAAATGCTACACACTTATGCTTAAATATTTAATAGCTAATCGTTAAAAAGTCATTCAATGTGTTTGCATTAAATATTTTCTCATATATTTAATCTTATAATAGCAATGCCTTTTTGGAAGATTGCTCCAAACTGAGACCTGATGTAAGCAAATGTAACCCTGTTGACTTCCACAAAGCTGGATCCATAAGTTTGATTGTGAATTCCATTCTTTCAGTTTAAAGAACTATAGCAGAACATAGTTCTTAGTGGAACAAAAACTTTATGAGAAAGGAGCTCTCATAGGGTTGCCAGGCATCTGATTTTTGACCGGAACGCCTGGTCAAAAAGGGACCCTGGCGGCTTCGCTCATCCATTAAAAGTCTGGTCGGTGGTGCAGTAGGGCTACACATGGCTCCTGCACAGCCGGAGCCTGCACCCCGCACCCCAACCCCCTGCCCCAGGCTGGAACCCCTTCCTGCATGCCAACCTAACTGTCTTCCAGAATCTTCATCCCAACCACCTGCCCCAGCCCTAAGCCCCCTCCTGCACTCTGAACCTCTTGGCTCCAGCCCGGAGCCCCCTCCTGTGCTCCAAACTCCTCATCCCTGGCCCCATCCCATATTCTGCACCCCCAGCTGGAGACTGCACCCCCTCCCACACCCTAGCCTCCTGCCCCAAACCTGAGACCCCTCCTGTGAGCCCAGTGAAAGTGAGTGAGGGTGGGGGAGAGTGTGTGACAGAGAGAGGAGGAATGGAGTGAATGGGGAAGGGGCTTTGGGGAAAGGGTGGGGCAGGGGTGTTTAGTTTTGTGCAATTAGAAAGTTGGCAACGCTAGGCTCCCACTTGTCAACAGTATTCTATACTGAGCTGAATGCTGAAGGGGGACAAACTTCTTCTGTCTCTGGTCTTTTGCTTCAGCAGAATGTCTGCCCTTTTGGAGTCCATCTTTACTGGAAAAAAACTGCTGCTGTTGGTGAACCTGGGAAACCCCTCCCTGAAGGTTAATATCCCTCCAACAACAGAAGAGGGCATCAACTAAAAACAAAGAAAAGTTGGCTGAAAATTGAGAAGGAAAGACTATGTCTTGGTCTGTAGAATTGAAGCAGGTTGGAGGACAACATGTAAGCCTGCCTAGAGGCAGAACTAATTTGCAAAGCTGTGGTAGGGGAATTGTAAGGACGTCTTGTTCCAGTAACTGAGAAGTAATATCCTACCTCCAGTCAGAATAATGGATACGGCTAGAAAGAAAACTTTGGTTATTTAAGGGAGCAGCAGATAATATGGGCAGAGGGTTTTGTTTTTTAAAATCATTTTCAAAATATGTCACTTTGTGACCAACTCTATCTGATCACTCTAGATGGTAGTTTATAGGGTTTGGGGAAGGAGAGAAAACAAACAATGCAGCTAGTCCTAAGTGTTCAAAAATCCTGAACTGGGCTTTCCAAAATCATGATATTGGCAGCCAGAAGTTGGGACTGGGTGACAGGGGATGGGTCACTTAATAATTGCCTTGTGGTTTTCATTCCTTCTGAAACATCTGGCTTTGGCTACTGGCATAGGAACAGATAATGGGCTACGTGGATCATTGGTCTGACCCAGTATGGCTGTTCTAAATTGGTTTTGAAGAATAGTACATTAGAAACTTTTCAGCTGAAGCTTTTTTTCACTGAAAATTGGGTAGACCTAAATATTTAGCAAATGTATGTAAAATTCAGCAAATTGTTTTGGTTGGGAAAAAAATAGAAATGTCAATGAACCATTCTGACATTTCTGAAATGAAACATTTCAGTTTTTCAGGCTCAAGTCACAGGGGAACTTAGATGCCATTCGGAAAATGAGGTTAGTAGAAGTGTTGCTGCATTTATACCCAGTAGTCCAGGGCTCTGGAACAAAAACTTGAACCCAGATCTCCCATATATCAGGCAAGTGCCTAATCATGAGGCTCTAAAGTCATTGTCACTGTCATTCTCAGGCCCAATGCATATTTAGTTATTTATACACAGTGGGACACTTTCAACGGGAGAGACCGAGACACATCCCACAACAGTCTGCAGTCCAGTGGTTAAGGACTCTTCTGTGAGATGGGAGACTTGACTTCAAGTCTCTGCTCCACATCAAGCAAAATGAGGACATGAATATACATCTCTCACATCCTGAGTGAGTGCTATAACCACTGGAATATTGGGTGTAAAGAGGTAGCAGGCACCACCACCAGTTTGTGAATGGCTCCTAAATCACCTTTTGAATCTAGCCCTTCATTGCTAAATTTCCGTTCCTTTTTTTAAAAGCTTGAAATCAAAATGATTTCCTTTGGATCAAATAAAGTGCATCATTTGACCCAAAACAAATGTTTGTATAATCCCACAAAGGGGGGTAACTGCCTTTCCCTAATTTAGCTTATTATTGTCCATCACAATTAAAAGATCTGATTAGTTGGGTTATCACTAGACGATCCAAACACTGGGTAAAACTCAAACCTGGATCTCAAACATAGCTTTCTGCCCTCCCCCCCCCCAATTATTTGTTATGGGTAAAGACTGAGATTATTCAGTCTGGACAGCTCTTCCTGGATCCTGATTTAAAATCATGCCAAGAAATGTGTAATAATGTAAATATTATAAGGATCATGTATTTTTAATATTTACAAGTCAAACATTTTATTGTGAAAACTAGATAAAAGACTGCTCTGTCTAGACCTTTAATCACATTTGAGTAGTTGAGCCAGAAGCAAGCTGGAACAAAAAGTTTAATTTTTCAGATCTATGCAATTTGGCTGATTAAAAAAAAAACCCAGATGAAAGATGGGAGATGTATTTGGAGAAAGGAATTGAGTTGGACCTGTGAGTTGGTCTCTGTATTGGAAAGGGGATATACATCTTCAGTTTGTGTAATCCATAAAGAACTTGTTGTATAAATTACTGTATCAATGGCATTTGAGTTCAGTTAAGATCCACCATATTTTTCTGCTAGGTGAGACAGTGTGGGGGAGGGATTGTGGGGAAAGGGAAACATACTTGCACATGTGGTGGGTTTATCCAGGGATTACATGGTTTTGGGAGGAAATTGTTAAATGATCATTAAGCAAGCAGGCCATGAAATGTCTAAAAAGGTGGTATTAAGTCATAAAAATGAATCAAGTAAAGGGTTTACATTTTAAATAGAATGATAAATCAATTTCTTTTTTTAAAGTTAGCAGCAAGACTTTGTGTTGCACATTATTGGAAAAATGTGACACCTCTTCCTATGGAACTGTGTTAGAGTAAAATGTGGGCTGTCCTTGTAATGGGGTGGAGAAGCACCAAAAAGAGTATTGGTATTTAGAAATGTGGTCACATATCAGCATATTTGGAGGAGGAAGGCTCCCCAGACTGCAATTGAGAATATTTAGCCAGGTTCTTTGAATAGCAACTTGATCCTGAATATTAAGTAATGCATGATGTAGCTTGTTAACAAACTGTAACTTTGCCTTTATAAAAAAAAATTAAAAAATTTGAGGTGCACAGATATGATAGTAATGGAGCCCATGTAAGTACTTTGGATACTCATCGTCCATGTGTTCTGTCATTCTGGAGTCACTTTCAAATTTCCCCAGTTTTTTTTCCAAAGGAAACAACATTTTGTCCATCTTTGTTATTGTAATATGTTATAAGATGTTGTGAGATTCAAGCAAATTAGGGAGGAAACTGAGAAACTACAGTGAGTTATTACTTTGTGCAGAATTTGATTAAGGTGTCAGCAGTTCAACTAAGTAATTGATGTAATATATTATGCATCCTCCTTTTGATTTGTGGCAAATTGCCGGTATTGTTCTCTGGGTCTCGCGCTTTCTCTTCTCTGGGGTAGGTTCAGGGCGATATTGCTTGCCTCTGTACCAGTTCTTAATCACTCTCCTAGTGTCCTTGGAGGAGGGGAGTGGAGAGGGAGGGACCTAGGCCCGCCCTCTACTCCAGGTCCCAACCCA